>NC_143486.1:75649333-75949333 GCF_027475165.1 Benincasa hispida
ATGATTTATTGTTCATTAGAGGAATCAGTGGTACATAAGGATTTAGATGTAACTACAGGGGCAAAACGGTAATTTTGGCCCAGCTATACTTACAAGCAATTTGTGAAGGGTCATTATACTGTTGATTGGTTATATCCAATGAACACAAAAATATATCTGTAATGCGAAGAGTGCAACTTTCGGTATTTAGTGGAGTGTCCGATAATTAACGAATGGAGAATAATTTAATTAAAGAGTTTAATTAATTATTCACGTACTGTTAGAGCTTCAAACTATAGGTCCATGAGGTCTCCTCGGTAGCTCAACGGGATTTAATGAGAATCAGTTTTTGGATTAATTTGAATTCACATTAAGAGTATTAATTATATATGATTAAATTAATTAAATTTTAATTATATATATGATATAATTACTATAATGTATTTGATACATTATAACATTAAATATTTATTTGAGAGAATTTAAATATTGAATATGATACAAATATTAATTATGTGAATTGGATTCATATAATTAAATTTAATATAAATGAGATTATATTAAATGTCATTGTTGAATTAAATCATATGTTATATTGTACTGAATACAACATTAAACTATGGGTTATATGTTATCACATTCACCATGTCGAAAATGATATTTTAACCTATTTAATATTTTTCAAATTTATCATAGATATGATACTATATTTCAAAATTTTAAAACCACTAGTAATCCTAGACACTCAGTCATCGTGGCCTTTACAAAGGAAAAAAAGATGATCTTCATTACTTAATGGGCTGCCTTGGCATCGTCATCACTATACATATAATAGACTGATCCGTGCTGGCGATTTAGCCATTTCAGGAAAGAATATAAATTAGCAAAAAAAGCCGCAAAATAAACAAATTAAGAAGTGAAATTCCCAGCCAGCTACGTAATTGCCATAAGTTACAGACGTGGAAATATCAATTTATTTACTCACTCAATCAAACCACCAACGTAACGGTTTCCTTCAATCTCTCTCTCTCTCTCTCTCACTCTGTACAGATTCAGATTCCCTTCCACATTCCATAAACACACGGCCATTTCAAAACTCCTCTCTCTCTGATCCAAACAATAATAATTCCCCCCTTCACTCTCCTCCTCCGCCGCCATGGCTTCTTTCGAAATCGAGTCTGAAACAGACAGTACTACTCGCAAACCAATCGCCGACGACGAAATTTCCCCAATCGAACAAGTTCGTCTCACCGTCTCCAATGAAGACGATCCTTCCATTCCCGTCTGGACCTTTCGAATGTGGTTTCTCGGATTACTTTCCTGTATTATCCTTTCCTTTCTCAACACCTTCTTCGGCTACCGAACGGAACCGCTCGTCATTTCAATGATCTCCGTTCAGGTCGCTACATTGCCGATCGGACGGTTCATGGCGAACGTCCTTCCTACGAAGACGTTTCGGATCCCTGGATTTGGAGATCGAGAATTCTCGCTCAATCCAGGGCCGTTTAATATAAAAGAACATGTGTTGATTTCGATCTTTGCTAATGCTGGTTCTGCTTTTGGTAATGGAGCTGCTTATGCAATTGGAATTGTGGATATTGTGATGGCGTTTTATCATCGGAAAATCTCGTTCTTAGCTGGTTGGATTCTGGTTATTACGACGCAGGTATTATTTGATGGATTTTCTTTACCATTTTTGCCCCTTACGAGTTACGACTCTGGTGATTGGATGAGTCAACTCATTTTGGTGCTAATTATTTATTTATTTATTTATTTGATGTTGGAGTAGGTTATGGGATATGGTTGGGCGGGTATACTGAGGAAATACGTTGTGGATCCTGCAGAAATGTGGTGGCCGAGTAGTCTTGTGCAGGTCTCTTTGTTCAGGTTTGAAACAAATGATTTCGTTTTCTCATTGACTTGGCTGGAATATCTCGAAATATCTCAATATGGTTATGCTATAATCTGTTTTTCTAAATTTAAAAACAAACCCTAGAGATGATTTTTTTCATTGCGCTCTAACTACATCAAAAATATATTTATTAAAAAAAATAATTGTGATTGAATGAATCATTAGATTTGATACCAAAAATAGTGTAGCCTAAGATGCCTCTGAGTAAAGTAAAATTTTCTTTTAGTAATACTTGGAATTGGTCTTTTTCTATGTAACCTCTCTCATCACTTGCTAAAAAAATATATATTAAAAAAATAGAAGAATTTATTACGTATCAAATTATAATTGGACAATTTCGTGGGTTGCAATGCATTTTTCCTTTTTCTTAATTAAAAAAGTAAAAAGAAATTTTCTTTTCTTTTTTCAAAAAACAAAACATTTGGTTGATTTTTCTGTTTTGTGTACTTGGAGTGGATTGTAAACTAAAAAAGAAACATTTGATTGGTTTTTCTTGTATGGTGTTCTTGAAGTGGATGGTAAATAAATATTTTTAAATATAGAAAAATGAATCAAAATATTTAAATTAGTTTGTCATTTAAATAATTTCAATGTAGTGCATACTTGCATATATATTTATATATATTTACTGGACAAAAAATTTATGTAAAGAAACTCATTATTATTATTATTATTATTAATAAAAGGAAACATCAAAAGAGCTTCAACGGATGTGTTTTAAAAAGGAAATTCAAATTATATACCCTGGGATCAATTTTAAATAAATTGTATATAATAAATAAATGCATGTACACAAAGTAATTGAATTTTTATTAGGTTCACGAACGTTTTTGTTCCCTTGAAAGACTTTAAAGAACGTTCTTTTAAACAATAAAGTACTCCAAACTTGTATTTGTTTGGCCATACGTTTCTTACCTTAATATTATATTATTCAATATATTAAACTTGCATCAAATTAAAACTACATACAAATGTGTTAGTTAATTTGAAGTACAAATTGATTAAAAGTTAGTCATTGTGTCGTGATTGACAGAGCCATGCACGAGAAAGACGAAAGTCGAATGTCAAGAGGGAAATTTTTCTTGATTGCCCTTATATGTAGCTTCTCATGGTACGTAATCCCTGGTTATCTATTCCCAACTCTGTCGACCATCTCATGGGTTTGCTGGATTTATCCACGCTCAGTCACAGCCCAGCAACTGGGGTCTGGCATGCACGGCCTCGGCCTCGGCTCCTTCTCTCTCGACTGGTCTGTCATCGCCTCCTACCTCTACAGCCCTCTTATCAGCCCCTTCTTTGCCATCATCAATGTTGCTGTTGGCTACATTGTTGTTATGTATATTATGCTCCCAATTGCATACTGGAACGCCAATCTCTACAATGCCAAAAACTTCCCCATCTTTTCATCTCATCTTTACGATGCCAAAGGTCAGATTTATAACGTTTCTGCCATTGTCAATGAGAAGTTTGAGATCGATATGGACGCATACGAGAAGCAAGGGAGGATAAATCTCAGTGTATTTTTTTCACTCTCCTATGGCATTGGGTTTGCTGCTATCATTTCTACCCTCTCTCATGTTGCGCTGTTCAACGGAAAGTGAGTGCTAATTGGTAAACTAATATCCTTCCGCTTTAGCTATTAAGTTTGGTTTTTTTTTCTCCCCTTCCATTTATAATGATTTTGTTTTTAATTTTTGGCTAACCTTGAAAACAAAAAGTTGTTTTAAAAACTATTTTTTAAAGTTACATTCTGTAAGTATTTGATTTTTATTTTTTAATTTTTGAAAATTAATCTAAAAACATTATCCACTTTTTGTTATCTATTTTTTATTGGTATTTTCAAAAACCAAACATAGTTTTTAAAACTAAAACAAGAGTCTTTAAAAAAACATGTTTTTACTTTTTATATTTGACTAAAAATCCAAATATTAGTCCGAAAAATCAAGACAAAGATGGGTAAAAAAACAAATATAACTTTTCAAAATGAAAAATCTATGGTTAGGAGACGGGTCTTAGATAGTATTTTTTTCAAAAAATCATTTTCATTTAAATACTTTTTATAAAATCTATTTAGAAATAAAAATATTATATGTTTGGTTACATCTTCTTAAAAGTGTTTTATATATAAATTTATTTATTTTCTTATATAATTAAAGTACTTATATTAATGCTAAAAGTTTTTTTTTTTTAAGTTGATTATATTTAAGTATTTTTTTCAACTAACTTATTTCACATTCTTTTTTTCAAATGTTATTTTAAGTGGTTATCAAGTACTCAACTTTTTTTTAAAGTGATTTTTTTTCATATATAAACACTTAAAAAGTTAAATCAAACAAATCCTTAGTTTTCAAAACTTCACTTGAATGTTTAAAATATCGATAGGATATAATGAGTGAAAATAGTATTTATAAATTTCATTTTCCATAATAGTCTTTTTAGTTAAAATTTAGTAGTTTTTAAAACTTAAGTTCAGCAGTGTACTTCATTTGCAAAAATAAAAACTTTTTAATAAATAGTTACTAGATTTTTAAACCTAATTTCATTGGTGTATTTGATAAGTTTTAATTATAACAAGTGTTTAATGAGTCAATTTTATTGATGATAGGTCACATCTAAAATTTATATAATTAATATATATACTAGACACGTTAACATGCACTAAGCGACAACGTTTTTCAGGGAGATATATCAACAGTTCCGAGCTTCTTATAGCGGTAAAGAAGATATACATACAAAATTAATGAAGAAGTACAAGGATATACCCGGCTGGTGGTTCCACTTGCTTCTTCTTTTGTCTATTATTTTGTCTCTTGCAATGTGCATTTTCATGAAAGATCAAATTCAAATGCCGTGGTGGGGACTCATCTTTGCTGCTGTTCTTGCTTTGACTTTTACCCTTCCGATCAGTATCATAACTGCGACTACAAATCAGGTACATCAACTTTGAGCTTTCATCCTTATTGAATAAGATCGATATTGTCAATTGATTTTGAAATGAAATTTCAAATATCCTAATATGGTATTAGAGTTCATAAAATCTAAACTAAGATTTGGCTCACAAAGAGACATCATTTCGAAAGAATATGTTAAAGATCCACATTCGAAAAATCAGAGACTTCACAATATTTATAAAATATATTAACCATTACTTTCAATGTCATTTGGTTCTCTATGTTATCTAAAATGATAGTCATTGATCATGATAATAAAGTTGGCATTTTGGAATTCAATTATTTATGATAGTGTTTGTAAATTAATATTAGAATTACAGATAAAATGTATATTATCAAGAAAACAATTATATGATTACTCTTTTTGACTTAGGTGTCTTTTGATATCTCTATTGGGTTTTTGAAAATTAATCTTATAATCATTAATTCTTTGTGTGTGATACGTTTTCTATAATCTACTTTTTACCAATGTTTTATTTAATTGTTAAAATTTGATTGAGAGTCCAAATGAAGATCATAATAGGACGAAAACTTATAAATAAAATTATTATCAAATGAGATATTACTTTATCAAATGTTGGCTTGATGAACATAACAGGAATTTTCTTTTTCTTCCTCTGCCAGTCCCCAGGGCTCAACATTATCACAGAGTACCTGATGGGTATTATATTGCCAGGAAGACCAATATCCAATGTCTGCTTTAAGACCTATGGATATATAAGCATGACCCAGGCTGTCTCATTTCTCAATGATTTCAAGCTCGGCCATTACATGAAGATACCCCCAATTTCCATGTTCATCGTTCAGGTAAACCACATTTCCATCTTCAATCATTTTCATTGATTATTGCCCTTGAACACAACGACGTATTTTTCTCAATTTTTTATAGCTAAACTATATAAAATGTGTTTGCCTGGTTGCCTGATTTGGCTGGTTTCAGTTTTAATTTTACCCTGAGCATTATTATTTCAACTCTTCATTAGCTTTGAAAATGTTAATTAAGAGCAAAATGGAAATTACCTAACTCATATACTATTGTATATTTTATTATCTATATGGTTACACACTTTCACTTTTGTCATTAATCTGTGTTTTTTGTTTTAATTTTTTTACCTCTGGCGTCTTAAAATTTTCAATTACGACAAAAATTGTCACCAAATTACTTCTTTTTAACAAATACTTGGAAACACTAAACAGTGTGGGAAGAATTAATGGAACTCAAGTACTAGTTAAACGTCCACGAGTAATATTTAACCAAATAGATCATTGACATATATTATTTTTATGAAGATTAGAAGTTGGAATCATCCCTACTCCATTTATTGTAATAATAATTTTAAAAAAGGTAATATTTAGCCATGTTTTATAATTCTCCTCCAAATTATTTTCATATTAATTTTTACCTTATATTCAACACTCAAGTACCCCGTGAGGATAATAGGTCTTTAAATTTTCAGTTGTGTTTAATAAATTTTCTTAATTTTTAATCTTGTATCTATTTTCAATTGTGTTTGATAAAATCTCATAATTTTTAATTTTGGATCTATTTGGTTCATAACTTTTATAAATACCTAGTAAATCCTTAACTTTATTTTTGTGTTTAATAATTTCCTAATATATCTATCTATCTATATTTATTTATTGAAAAATACTTCATGTTAGACTAATAGCGAAGAATACATACGCACTTGAGAGTGGACCAAATCTAAAAAAGAGAAGGGAAAAAAAAGAGTAAAGTTGTAATTTAATTTATATACTTTGAATCATACGTTGTGTAATTAATTAAAAGTTGTCACCTATTAACAATTTTCGTTGGAATTGCATCAACTACATATAGTTAAATAACGTATAATATATAGTTTGACCATATTTTATAATTCTGTTATCAAAATTATTCTGGTATATGATTTATGCTCTGTTTCTCAACCCTCAAGTGCGTAGGAACTCTCATAGCCGGAACAGTGAACATGGGAGTAGCCTGGTGGCTTCTAACTTCCATAGAAAACATCTGTCAAGACCAACTCCTCCCTCCCAACAACCCGTGGACCTGCCCGGGTGACCGAGTTTTCTTCGACGCTTCAGTAATTTGGGGTCTCGTTGGCCCCAAACGAATCTTTGGCTCTCTCGGTAACTACGCCGCCCTTAACTGGTTCTTCATCGGCGGCGCAATTGGCCCTCTCTTGGTTTGGCTTCTTCAAAAAGCTTTTCCTAATCACAAGTGGATTTCCCTCATTAACCTCCCCGTCCTTCTCGGCTCCACCGCCATCATGCCGCCGGCCACCGCTGTGAACTTCAATTGCTGGATTATCGTTGGCACAATCTTCAATTTCTTCATTTTCAGATACCGGAAAGAATGGTGGCAGAGGTATAATTATGTGCTGTCGGCGGCGTTGGATGCTGGATTGGCTTTCATGGGAGTGTTTCTGTATTTCACTTTGACTATGGAGGATAGAAGCTTGTCATGGTGGGGATCTGATGGCGAGCATTGTGAATTGGCTAGTTGTCCCACCGCTAAAGGTATTGTTGTCGATGGTTGTCCTGTTTTCTGATATTCTTCCATTTCTTTACATTACATTTTTTTTTTTCCATTTTAGTGTTGTGCTAATTGATGCTAGCTAATGTTGTCTACATGTGAAGTTTGTTTTTTTTTTTTTTCCTTTTCTTTTATGTTCAACTTTCTAGTGCAGTCAGAAGTTAGATTATTTGTGAATCATCAATTGGAAGAAAGATCATTGTGGATTATAATAGTTGTGTTTGAGTTCCGCAAATTAATTTTAGTTTAGATAGTAAATAATAAACAATATAAAAAAAAGAAGAGTGATGATGAATAGAAAATAGTAGACACGATAATAAATAGTAAATACAAAAAGGATTTGAAATAATAATGGATAACAGGACAAATGTCTAAATTAAAAATATATTTTTGAAAATATTTAATCCTATTTTTCATTTAAAGAATGTCTAAATGTCTAAATTCTTTAATTTATCTAATTTTAAAAGGATCAATCTACCTCTCCTAAATATTATTCTTTAATCGATTAACAAAATCAAATTACAATAAAATATTTAAAATGGAATCCTATAACTATGAAGTATTTAAGATAGAATCTAATTAAGGCTCTATTTGGTAACTATTTAGTTTTTTTGTTTTTGAAAATTAAGTATATTTACAAATAATTGTATCTTATGGTTGAATGCTTAGCCAATTTTTTGAAAGCTATATTTTTTTGTTCTCAAAATTTGATTTGATTTTTTAAACCATTGATGAAAAGTAGATAAGAAAAAATTTGGAGGCGAAAGTAGTGTTAAGACTTAATTTTCAAAAACAAAAAACAAAATGGTTATCAAACCGGCTTAAAATAACCAAATTAGTTAAAACAAATTAAATATATTATTTCAATCAAATCTCTACAATATAGAAACTAAAAAAAATGCACTGTTTTTCTAAAATGAAATTTTCAAAAGGAAATTTGTAACACAAATACTTGGTATGTAAATTTTTTTGGTAAGTTTCTAAAATTGAATTTTAAAAAGGAAATTTGTAACACAAATATTGGGGTATGTCCACGAGGAGATTTAATGGTGACAATATAAAACCTAATAAGAATCAAATTAAATAATAATTTCTACCCTGAATAAGTGTTTATTAAACCTTATTACCTTATGAGTAATCCATCTATCCTATAAAGAGTGAATCCCCTTATTTTTCCAATGTGGGATTCTCAACATGCCCCCTCATGTTTGGGCTTTATTATGGACTCTAATATCATATTAGATAGTATGGGGCAGACAAGAATTACAAACATTCGAAGAAAAAACATAAACTTGTATCATTGTCTATAAATATACATATATTTTGTACCTTTAGATGTCCACTACTTGTTCTTACCATGAATAGACAATGTAGTTGTAGGCTCTCTAAAATAATTGACACTATTGAAGAAAAGTTGAAGATGAAATTTTCGCATTGGCCTTTTTGACCCTCCATGTGAATCTCCCTTTGATTGATTGAATAGTGATAAAAAAATCTAGAAAAGAAGTAGAACAAGATCTAGTCCCTCAAACATACCATATCTAAAAATTAGGCATAAATACAACAAAAATATTTTATCTAATTAAAAAGATATTTATTTCCAAGATTTCAAAACAATAGATATAAAATACACTAGAATAAGTAATAAAATCAATCAAAAATAAATTTTTGAAACCCCTACAAAGAAGGTGATGACTATGATGATTAGAAGGCAAATCTAAAAATAAAAAGCTCATTTGATAACGTTCTCGTTTCCTGTTTTCTGTTTTTGTGTTTTTCATTTTTCAAGAAATGAATTATTTGGTAACCGCTCTCGTTTCTTGTTTCTAAAATTTGAGGAACGTTGATAAAATATGGGTAAATTTTGATAAACTACAAAAGTAATCTCTCCTTGTTTCATTTCTTTCTTATATTAATTTTTTTTTTTTAACAAAATGGAATCTTAGCCTATTGGTAGTTTTCCATGTCCACAATTTTCTTCCATGTGTTCAAGTTCTAAGATGGACACTTTTATTTTGTTTTGTTTTCTTTTATATTTATTTCCATCTTTCATATTTTATTTATTAATTTTAATCTACAAAAAAAATCTGCTAAATTTATATTTTATTTTAGTTGTAAAATTCTTCAATATTTATATTTATATATTATTTAGATTTTCAATATATATGTTAAATTATTTTATATTTCAAATTTCAACTCTGTACTTTTATTTATTATTATTGTTTATATTTATTTCCATCTTTTATATTTTATTTATAATTTTGCTATTTACAAATTTTTTTTTGATATATTTATATTTTATTTTAATTTTGAATTATAAAATTCTTCAATATTTAGATTTATATATTACTTTAATTTTCAATGTGTATACTATTTTTTTTATATTACAACTTTTGATTATTAAATTTTGCAATATGTATATTTATATATTATCTTCATTTTAATATTTTAATATATCTAAACTTGAGTAGATTTTTACAATATATATAAATTTTGCCGACTAAGACATTCATTTAGCTTAACTTTAATATTTTACAACCATGACTTTTACATAATAATGTAATTAAGTTGAATTTTTCTTGACATCATTTAAGATAAATGACTTAGTTAGAGATGAAAGTGTCGATCAGATTTGGACAACATGTGAAGAATATGATACAATTTGTTATTATATTTAGTTTTCATGGGACTTACTTGTATTAGATGACATAAACTTTTTATAATATCTTTTTCGAGGTTTCATGTATGACATGCCTTCTCTGTTTATATTATATTATTAAAAAAAAAGAAAAAGTACAAGAGAAAAAAACAAAAAACAAAAAATAGTTATCCAACAAATTTCTGTGTCTGTATCTTTCTTTTTTTTTTTTAAGAAACAGGAAACAAGAATAATTATCAAACATATTCATATTTCTTGTTCTAAAAAAAGAAGAAACAAGAAATAGGAAATAGGAAACAGGGGTAGGACATATTATCAAACGAGCTCAAAGTAAATACATTATACCCCTCAAAGTCGATTAGACATTTTTACATTGCAAACTAAATTTAGACATATTTTAAATTCACCTCCCCATTTTAGACATTTCTTACAATTTCTCTAATAATAATTAGAAACACTAAGGGGGCGTTTGATGCGTGATAAAAGCAGAGACTTGAGGTGAGTTGGTAATTATTATCTGGAGAGTTATATTGTCTTGGTGTACAGAGTTGAGTTGAGCAATTATTGTCTGTGTTTGGATGCAGAGTTGAGTTGGGGCATATGGTGCTGTTTATGTAAATGAAATTGATTTTGTCTTTTTTTTTTCCTTCTATTGTTGATTTTCAACTATACACATATTTTGAATTTAATTTTTTAAACACTCAAGTAGAAGTGATTATTCCATTCAAAAGCCCAACTTAATCATTAATTACCGTAAAAATAATAAAAAAAAACTGAAATGATTAATGCCATCAAATGAATGACATTGTTTTAGATAGAAGAATGTTAATCTTAAAAAAATCAAAATTTTATAATTTAAATCATAAAACCAACTAATAATCTTTTTTGACCAATTTGTGGAATATGGATTTACCTTTTTCTAAAACCAGTGAAATGATTTTAGAAATATTGATATATAGTTGTTCTACTATTATGTTGCATCAGTGTACAAACTATCTGTTTTTTTTTTAAAAAAAAACTTGATCCATAATTTTAAATTCCACTATTTCATTAGAATTATGTAATATTTGAAAACATCAAGGGATAGGTTGTTTAAAACATATCGTTTAACTTTTGTTTAGTGAAACAATAATAGAATATCGTATGTAATATTTTTTAGATCTACGAAAAAATGAAATAGAAGAAGAATAATTAGATGTAAAAGAATAGCCATAGAAAGAAAATCAAAAAAGAAAAAGGAGGACTTGAGAAAGAAAAAG
Source organism: Benincasa hispida (assembly GCF_027475165.1). Lineage (NCBI taxonomy): Eukaryota > Viridiplantae > Streptophyta > Magnoliopsida > Cucurbitales > Cucurbitaceae > Benincasa > Benincasa hispida. Next base: position 75,660,627 of record NC_143486.1, read on the forward strand.
GAAAATAAAGCTCATACGAGCCAGACAAACAAAGAAGAGAGAAAATGAGAAAGACGAACCAAACAATGAAAGAAAAGAGAAGATGAGAGAAGGGGAATAAATGTGAAGAGAGCATGAGAGAGAGAAACAACAAAGTAATTGAGGGAATTGGGACAGTAACAAAACGCGTAGGAAAACGGGTGAGAGTGAGAGTGATAAAATGATGGTTAATTAAACCCACTATTTTATTTTTATCAGTGGTCGCCGAAGTTGGGCACACAAAGGTGATAGGTAGAGTATGTCGCCAAAGTTGCTTATGTGAAGGTAGTTGTTGGAGTTAGTTTGTCCTCAGAGGTGGTTGGTGGAGCCCAGAGTTCTTTGTCTTCATGCAAATGTGGAAGTCAGAGTTTTTCTTAACCAAGGTGGTTGTCGGAGTGTGGTAGCGGTAATCGCTATCAAGAATCGATGGGTGGAACCATTAAAAACATTGGAGGGAGAGAGAATTGAGGAGAGTTGGGGTAAGTTGGTAAAATAACCAACTCAACCCCACCAACATTTAAAGTTGGTTATCAAATATTGAGTTGGTAAAAAATACCAACTCAACCCAACTCTCCTTGGTTGTCAAACACCCCCTAAGTATTATAATTGGAGCCCCAATATACACTTTTGCTATAATAACTCACTCCATCCACTTGAATTTGATGGCCCAAACCCTTTAAGAGCATAATAGTTGAATCACTAAGTTGGGCTGAAAAAAATAAGTGTAGTTAAAGATGTATGTAAATATTTTTTTAATTTTTAATTAAGTCACTTCTTTTGAAATTTTGTATGTTCTCCAAATTGTAAGATTTATTTCATTGCTTCTTCGAATAATTTCTCAAAAGAAAGATTTTGGTTCAACAATTTTTTCAATCTTGTGGGGGATTTTTAAGACAAAACTTTGCTATGCAATTTGGCAAAATTATTTGGTCCCCATAGGATAGTTATTTCGTCTTTGTTACTTAAAAAATTAAGCCTATAAATTTCAATCTCACCTTCAAATTTTTAAATTTATTATCAACTCTTTATCAATGTTTTTTAAAAACGGTTTGAGAACTAAAAAAACAGAAATTCGACTTAGAATTCAACTCTTTTACTTAAGATAGATAAAGAACAATATTAAGGAATTGAAAGAAAATAAAATTATAAAAAATGAAAAACGAAGAAACCAAAATCTTGTTTATAACTATTTAACTTTTAAACCAAAATCTTGTTTATAATTATTTAACTTTTGACTTTTAATTTTAAAAACTAATTAACTAAGTCTATTTACTCTGAATTTTTTCATATTCCTCATTATCAAAATTTTACAATGTTTTTGAAAGCTCTTTTACGAGCTTAAGTCAATATCCGAAAAATGGTAGTTGAGTCGAATTCGATAAAGGCAATTGGCTTTGTTTATTGAATTGTGCTAGCCCAAGGGTGCTCTCTTTCTCCGAGTGTCTGAGAGGGTTCAATTAGGCCGCCCATAATCTCACTAAATATGAGTTTCTATTTTTCACACTATAAATGATTTTTCTTTCTTCAACAAATTTACCTCAAGGAGTTCAATTGACTCGACAACTTAAACAATTCGGACTATCAAACCTAAAATATAAAGATTGGGTTAGATAACTTTTATTTTTGTTAAGTTAAGTTAAGTTTTTTCTATTTTTTTGGGGTTGGTTGGGTCGCGGATTGAATAAAAAAAAAAATTAAGTTGACCCAACCTAACTCGAATTTATATATATATATATATATATATATATATATATATATATATATTGTTTAAAGTTGGATTGATTTATGACTTTTTAATATATATATTTTTAAATTGTTATGATATTTGTTTTTGTTTAAAGCTTGTAGTAAATATTATAGATATTTGGTATTTAACATTTGAATGAGATTTTAGTTATTAGTCTTGTGTTGTAGATAAATTTACATGTTTTTAATTAAAAAGAAAAAAAAGTTATAACCGACAATCCAACCCAACTCAATCCAAATTTTAATGATTAGGTTGGGTTGGATTGGAGTTATTTGGATATCTTGAGTTGCCAACCCAACCAATCCGAATTTTTCAACCCAATTTAATCCTTAAAATTTGGATTGAATTGGGTTGGATTGGATATCTTGGGTTGCCAACCCAACCAATCCAAATTTCAACCCAATCTATGCACACCCCTACTCTCTGTAATTCCTTATATACGTTATATTTATCATTACCATATTCAAGTACTATAATAAATAGAAGCACATCTATTATATTTCAATTTTTTTAAAAAGAAATATATACATATATGCGAAATTATGAAAATCCTTCTATATTATACTAACTTCTAAGCTGGCGATTTGGAAGGAACAACATATCTTGCTAAAAAACTTCGATAGTGTTATGAAAATTGAGGAGCACAACAGGAACACGAATATGAAAAATATAATATAATAATAATAAATAAATAAAAATTAAAACTATAAAATAAAATAACTAAAACATAAAATAACCAAAACCATGAAATTGGATAATATGGAAATTGGGAGAATTGTCACCAATGTAGGTGTGTTCTTAAGATCCACCAAATGCAACTATTTATAGGTAAAGTGACAAGTAGGATGTGGACTTACATGGACACCAAGCATGAATAATTACATGACACATGAACAACATGAATGATGACATATGGCCTTTGGGACACTAAGCAATAAGCATCTATTTTCTATTATAATATTCATAATACTTCCCCTTAGATGCCCATATATATAAATAAAATATGTCTCGTTAAAACCTTACTAGGAAAAACCCTAGTGAAGGAAAAGTGTATATATTTCATATAATACATACTCCTAAAAAATACAATATATTTACTCCCCCTCATGAAAACATTACTTAAGATCTCTAAGTCACCGCATTCCAATATTGTGCACCAATGTTTCAAAAGTTGCGGTTGGTAATGCCTTTGTAAATAAGTTTGTCAGGTTATCCTTCAAACAAATTTGTTGTACAGTGATGTCATCATTTCCTTCAAGAGTGTAGAAAAGTTTCGGTGAAATACGCTTTGTTCTATCTCTTTTAATATATCCTCCTTTGATTTGGGCTATGCAAGCTGTATTGTCTTCGTATAGTATTGTTAGAAGGTTTTTATTAGAAGACAAGTCCCATGTTTCACGAATATGCTGAGTCATTGACCTTAGCCATACACATTCTCGACTAGCCTCGTGAATTGCAAGAATTTCAGCATGATTTGAGGAAGTGGCCATTTTAGTTTGTTTCACTGATCGCCATGATATATCAGTTCCTCCACACGTGAACAGATAACCTGTTTGAGATCTAGCTTTGTGTGGATTAGATAAATATCCAGAATCTGCATAACCAATTAGATCAAAAATTGATTTATTTGAATAAAAAAAACCTATATTGATTGTTCTTCAGAGATAACGGACTATATGCTTAATTCTGTTCCAGTGTCTTTTTGTAGGAGAAGAACTATATCTAGCTAATAAATTTACGAAAATGTAATATCTGGTCTTGTATTATTAGCATGATACATAAGTGCACCAATTGCACTAAGATATGGTACTTCAGGACCAAGAAGTTCTCCATTATCTTATCGAGGTAAAAATATATATTTCTTTATATCTAATGAACGAACTTCCATTGGAATATATAATGGATGTAGGGTTGGCAATGGCGCCGGGGTGGGGCGGGGGAGGATCCCCTGTCCCCGGCCCCGTAGGGGAAATTCACCCCATCCCCGCCCCCATCCCCGCCATTTGAAGGTGGGGACGAGGTCGGGGATTCCTCGTCGGGGAAATGGGGTCCTCGCAGGGCCCTATTCCCATTTTCCCACGGGGATTCCCCTACTAATTCCCCATGGAAAATCCCCTATTAGATCCCTGTGGGGATTCCTCATTTTTTTTCTTTTAATTTTTTAAGTTTGGGTTTGACTTTTTGTCACATCCCGGCCCAGACTACCCTCTTAGCTTAGAGAAGGCGTGACTGCAGCAGTTATCAACCCTTAGGCTGACACTTACTGCCTAAAAACTCTTGCAGAATAAATCTGATACCAAATACAAATTATATACAATGGGACGGCTATAGGCCCACAATTTATTAACTTAGAAACTTAATATGTTTAGAGTATTTACAACATTAGATTTACAAGTCCCAAAACCCACAAACCCTAGTCCCTATATGAACAATAGTAACATGTGTATAATATTAACAGTAACCACCTAGCAAACGGTTACAAGTCTTTTGGTCCTTTAGTGGCAGAGTAGATACTGAGCTGTCTTTAGAGAGAACCCTTTTACTCAATCACTGACTTTATTCACCTATGGCCACATTAGGTACTACTGCTCAGATACTTTCTCCTTATACTTCAGTATCCCGTTGGCTTGGTACCTTCTCAAATGTACTTCAATACCAATAGATACCTTCTCCTTGTACTTCAGTATCTAGTTGGGTGGGCCTTCTCCTTGTACTTCGACATTGCATTTTACCAAAACTATTTATAAACAACTTTTCTCTTTAAAGCATGTACAGTATAACACATATACAACATGGCTTTAAAGATGATAACGCATGCTGAATAAAATCAACATATGTAAATAGTTTTTCAACAATATGCAAGCGTTCACAACACAATTCAGATCTTGCTTGGAAACCACTTTATAAAACTAGTAGGCATGAGAATTATTTTCGCAAACATGTTTTCTGTAAAACGTTTGTAATCAAAACAGTTTAAAAACATTTTAGCCACTCACCTCGAATTCTTAGGAACTTTTCACTCTAGTAGCTCCTCGGGTCCCTTTTTCACCCCTAGAATCCAGATTCAACTTACAACTTAGATTACTTATAGTTCCAAACCTTATTTGGAAATACTTACTTCTACAAACTTATTTTAAAATGTCTTAAGAATCTTACCCTAAACTTTCAGCTCAGAATTTCTCGTGGTTTGGCCGGAATCTCAAAATCTTCAAGACTAGTTCAGGCTAATCCGACAGTCTAACCCTTCTAACTTATTCTCAACCTCCGGCCCAGTTCCTTTGAGTCTTTTCCTCTGGTAGCCCTACTTGAAAACTAGACTTTCAGAGATTTCAGATGGCTTTGGAATCACTCCAAACGCACGAGTAGATTGGAAGATCTCCTCGTCTAAAATTGACACATTCCTCTGAACCCTCACTGCCCTCTACTTTCTCTAAGAAATTTATGATTTTTGTGTGATTTGAAAATGAAATCCCAACTCCTTATTTATAGGAATTCAAATTGTTCATGGGATTGATAGCACCTACTTGGCTGCATGGCCAAATGTTTAATCCTCCCTTTATCAACGTAAGCTGACTTCACCTTAGTTCAATGTGTTCTTCCCAAACACATCCAACACAATTTCTTAGGGTTTAAGAATTTCTCTTAATTGGACACCTAAATTTTAATTGACGTTTGCCCTTATGTCTTCAAGCTTTGTTTGTATTCAAACTAGGGTCTCCAATGTATAATCTACAAGAACGCAGCCAAATTCAATGCATATACACTTGCCCGGCCGTTCGATGCATAGGCGAGGCATAGGCGTGACGTTCGAATGCAGCACCGGACAAGGCGTGGCTAACGCACAGGCTGCTCTCACTCTCTCCCACTTTCTCGCTGGTCTCGCTCTCTCCCACTTTCTCGCTCAAAATCTCGCTCTCTGCAACTTTCTAGCTCAAAATCTCGCTCTTTCTACTCTCGCTCTCTCCCACTTTCTCGCTGGTCTCGCTCTCTCCCATCTTCTATCCAATCTCGCTCTCTACCATTTTTTCTCCAATCTCGCTGGTCTCGATCTCAATGATCTCACTTTCAACGATCTCGCTGATCTCACTCTCAACGATCTCGCTCTTAGCTACTGCGAGTCGTTTGTCTCCGTGCAACTTCTACACATTTTTTTCCAGATTTTCCCCAAAATAATTTCCCATATTTTTCTCAGTTCTTCAATCCTTTCTTCATCCATAACGCATTTCACATAACTTCCCTATACTTAGCCGAAATTTCCCAAACTCAATTTCCATATTTTTCTTTTTCAAATCCCCATTCCTTCTTCACCATTTCACACTAGCTTTCTCATCAAACTACTTATTATACAAATTTCATTACAATTTTACCAATTAAAGCTCAACTTAAATTATTCAACGAAAATCTACTTAACACTTAGAAATTTCCCTCCCCTTAACTTAGAATTTAACTTTCACTTAGTTAATTCCTTTTATCACTTGCTTAAGTAAGGAAAATAGAAATCCAGGTTTCACACTTTTGGGCTTAAATTTAGAATTTATATATTCAATATTGGGCTCACAACATTATAAGTCTATAGTATACATTATAAACATACATATAAATAAGTTATTTTATATATTATAAATATATATTTATAAAATATTAAAAATATAAATATATAAAATCGAGGTCGGGGATTAATTGGGGTCAAGGTCGAGGCGGGGATACCATACCCGTCCCCGCCCTATCTCCGTATGGAGCCCCGAAAAAATTCTCCGGTTCGACCCCATCCCCGGTCAAACCGGGGATTCTCTGTCCCGTCTGGGAGGGCCCCGATCCCGCGGAAAATTTTGCCAACCCTAAATGGATGTGCTTTGTCCATATAAAATCTTTTCAATTTTTTCCTATATAAGTTGACTGATGAAATACCTGCTAAATGCGCAATTTGCAAACCAAGGCAAAATTTTGTTTTTCCGAGATCTTTCATCTCAAATTCTTTCTTAAGATATTCTATTGCCTTTGAAAGCTCTTCAAGAGTTCTAATTATATTCAAATCATCAACATATACAGTTATAATAGTAAATCCTAATTGTGATTTCTTTATAAAAACATACGAACATATTGGATTATATTGATATCCTTCTTTCAATGAATATCCACTCCGGTAATTGTACCACATCCGTCTTGATTGTTTTAATCCATACAATGGTGTCTGTAATTTTATTGAATACTATTCCCAGGAATTTGATGTATATGTTTCAGGTACCTTAAATCCTTCTGGGATTCTCATATAAATATCATTATCAAGAGATCTATATAAATATGTTGTGGCTGCATCTATAAGATGTGTATCCTGACTTTTATACACAGTCAAGCCAATAATATTTTAATGTAATTGCATCCACCACCGGAGAATACGTCTCCCCAAAATCAATACCAGGTCTTTGTGAAAAACCTTGTGCAACTAGTCTTCCTTTATATCTTGTGACCTCACTATTTTCATTTCTTTTCTTCACAAATACCGATTTTTATTCCACAGGTTTAACACCTTTTGGTGTTCGGACTACAGGTCCAAAACTTGACGTTTTGAAAGTGAGTTTAATTCTACCCCGATTGCTTCTTTCCATTGAAGCCAATTTTTCTATGTCAACATTTTTCAATAGATTTTGGTTTAGGATCCTCACTTTTAGATATAATATCAAGAGCAACATTATACGCAAAAATGTTGTTAATATTTACATTAATTTGATTCCATCTATTTCCTGTCATGATATAGTTTATTGAAATCTCATTATTATCTTTAGGTATTTCACTTTCCTTACTAGTCATGTCGAGGATTTTTTTATGGGTATTTACATCATCAACCAAGTCTTTTTCATTATTAATTATTTTTCGTTTTCGAGGATTTTTATCATTGGAACCCACTGGTCTACCATGCTTCTGCCATATTTCAGACTCATTAGTGACAAATTGTTGTATTGGGATATCAATTTTTTATGGAACATTTGCAACTGGTATGTGTGACTTAGTTACTTTCTTTGCATCTATAAATGTGTCTGGTTATTGATTTGCTATATTTTTCAAATGAATTATTTTCTAAACTTCAAGTTCACATTAATCTGTATGGAGATCTAGATGAGACAATAACGATGCATTCCATGTAATTTCTTTTTCCAATTTTTTAATTTCTCCCCCTTAATGTTGGAAATTTTGTCTCATTTGACAATCATCAAATCGTGCAGTAGATACATCACCCATCAGGGGCTCAAGATATTTAATAATTGATGGGAAATCATATCCAACATATATTCCTAACCTCCTTTGAGGACCAATCTTAGTGTGTTGTGGCAGAGCAATTGGAACATATACTGCACATCCAAAAATTCTCATATGGAAAATATTTGGCTCATAACCATAAGCTAATTGTAATGGTGAGTACTTACGATAAGCTACTGGCCTAATGCGTACAAGTGATACTGCATGCAAAATAACATGTCCTCAACAGATGAAGGAAGCTTAGCTCTCATAAGTAATGATCTTGCAATAAATTGTAAACGTTTCATAAATGATTTTGCTAAACCATTGTGTATGAACATGAGCTACAAGATATTCAACACTTATCCCAATTGACATACAATAATTATCAGAAGCTTGGGATGTAAATTCACTAGCATTATCATGACGAATGGTCTTAATTGTATAATCAGAAAATTTTGCTCTTAACTTAATTATTTAGGCAAGTAATCTTGCAAATGCAAGATTTTGAATTGATAATAAGCATACATGTGACGATCTATTGGATGTATCTATTATTACCATAAAATATCTAAATGGACCACTTGGTGGGTTAATAGGTTCATATATATCACCATGAATTCATTCTAAAAATGGGGTGATTTAGTCCCCACTTTGGTGATGGTCTAATTATCAATTTTTCTTGAGAGCAAGCATCGCATGATAATTCATCCAGAAAATAAAACAGACAACTCTTCCAATATACGTTTTTCAAGACAGTAGGCATGATATATAGATATTCCACATTATTCTTACTATCAGTTTCAATATGATAACCATTGCAACGTATATCTTTAAAACTTAGAAGGTTTCTCTTTGATTGATAAGAGAACAATGCATTGTCAATTGTAAATTTTGTTCCTCTAGGCAAAATAATATTTGCTTTTCCAAAACCTTCGATCAAGTTCGCAGAACCTGATATTGTGTTTACTTTTGCTTTCAGCATTGCCAATTTGGAAATGTACTTTTTTATTTGTAAGTATTGTATGTGTAGTTGCACTGTCTGCTAGACATAGATCTTCTTTGCTCATTTTTTAAACACTCAACATATGAAAGTGATCAATATTTCTTCATTAAAAAGAAAATAATTACAATAAGAAAAACAACACTTAAAATATATAAAAGTTACTAAAAAAACATGAAGATAGATAAAAGAAAACAACAACATTAAGTCTAGATATTCTCAAAGTCAAAATAAACACTTGATGCGCCACCAACTGTGCCAATCTTCTCTTCAGGAGATTCAAAGAAGTCCGCCACATCTAAATTTTTCATATAGAATGGGTCAAATATATCATTATCCTAGTATGCAAAATTTGTTTTCAAACTTTTCTCTTTTTCCTTCAAGGAGGCTTGATAGAGATCAACTAAGTGTTTTAACGTACGACAGGTACGTGACCAATGCCCAGTCATTCCGCATTGAAAGTATTTATTTTCGACACTCTTTGAACTTTTATCTTGTGGAGCTTTTTCTTTGTGATCATTATTTTGTGTGGTTCTTTTGAAATTTAAATGATTAGAACAGCCACAACGAAAATAATAATTATTTCTTCCTTGGTCATGGTCACGACCTCGACCACGATTATTATTAAAATTCACAACATTCACTTCAGGGAATGGTGTTGTTCCGGTTGGTCGAGATTCATGATTTTTCATCAATAACTCGTTATTTTGTTCGGCCACGAGAAGAGATGAAATTAATTTAGAATATTGTTTAAAATATTTCTCTCGATATTGCTGTTGTAGGAGCATATTTGAGACATGAAATGTAGAAAATGTCTTCTATAACATATCAGCATCAGTAATTTTCTCTCCGCATAATAACAATTTTGAATTGATTTTAAATAATGCGGAGTTTTAATCACTTACTGATTTGATATCTTGTAACCTCAAGTGCATCCACTCATAACGAGCTTTAGAAGAATAACTGTTTTTTTTATGATCATACCTCTCTTTTAAATTTTTTCACAAGATATGAGAATCTTTTATTGTAAGATATTCTATTTTCAATCCCTCGTGGATATGATGATGAAGAAAAATTATAGATTTTGTTTTGTCTTGACTGGATGTCGTATTTCATTTTTTAATTGTTTCTCCCAAGTTCATAGCATCCAGGTGGATTTCGACATCAAGTACCAATGACAAATAATTATTGTCGTTAATATCAAGGGCGGCAAATTCTAATTTTGTGAGATTTGTCATGGCAGCACTATCATAAAATATTGTACTTATGTTAGAAATTTAATAGATATTGAATATGCAAAATAACATTAAATTTATTAATTATGACAATGAGGAAAAAATCGACATACTTTTAGGATCTACCTTTAGTCGGGACAACGACAGGAGCTCGTGCTGATAACAATAAACATTGAGGAGCACAGCGGGAACACGGATATGAAAAATATAATATAATAATATTTTTATATAATAATAAATAAATAAATAAATAAAAACTAAAAATATAAAATAAAATAACTATAACATAAAATAACCAAAATCATGAAATTGGATAATATAGAAATTGGTAGAAGTGAAATTCTCACCCTTGTAGACGTGTTCTTATCCACCAAATGTCACTAAAAGTAGGATGTGGACTTACATGCACACCAAACATGAATAACTTCAATCGGCATTTGTTAGGGAGAAATCAAGTGGATACCATAGCCACGTCAGAGAAGGCTACCATGGTGTCAACAAATTAGCAATCCAAAAGTCCATCTCATACAATTCCAGAAACTTCAATCGGTTGAAGTTGGTTCAAAAGAATCTCCATTCATCCACTCCTTTCGTGCCATCTGTAAAATTTATGTAATATTTTGTGAATTCTTTTATTATTTTCTTGCCAAATTAAGGGGAACTATTCTGTATAAAAATGGCATCTCACCCATCATCATTCAAGACATTGGATACAAAGAAAATCTCTCCTAAAATTATTGCAAATCTTCCATTCTTGTCTTGGTATCAAGGTGAAAATGGTCGACGCCACCCTCATCTGAGTTTCTTCCACAAATTTCAGCAATCTTCCGCTGAATCAGTTGCTAAATCAAATCACCACAATAAAACTCCATTGAGGAAACTACTTACTGTGGAAAACCCTAGCTCTTCCTATCCTCAAGAGCTATAAACTTGAGGGTCGTTATACCGGAGAAGAACCCTATCCTCCAAAGTTTATAGTGCAGTCCGCTGGAGAGAAAAGTGAATCTGGTGGTGAAATTTCCGTAGAAACAATAGCATCCTCAAGCTTCGTTAGAGCACGGAGTGTCAGTCCAAAGTTTGAGCAGTGGGTCACAATATATTTGTTACTACTTGGCTGGCTCTACAATTCTGTGATGCCAAAACTAGCAGTGCAGTTGATGAGATTTGACAAAGCAAAAGAATTATGGGAAGCCCACAAGATCTGTTTTGGAGTTTAGTTAAGAGCTGAAGTAGACTACCTTTGTCAAATCTTTCAAACAATTAGAAAAGTTAATTCTTGAATGGAAGATCCTTGATATCTCATGTTCTTTTGGGGCTTGATGAAGTTTGTGAAAGAGTACGTAAATACTTATCGCGGTCGAAGTCCTAATTTCGACATTACAAATCACACAATTATGCAGGTAACGTAAACAAGGATTTTTACAATCTAATTAAGCATGCTATTAGTAGAGAATTTGAAGAGGAAATAAGGGATGAAGAATACTCACGATTGAAGACCAAATCTCTTCACATTTCTCTCCAATTCACGCACAGTTCCTTCTCCATGAACTCACCATCACAGCAATCCAAAACAGGATACCACCACTCGAAAACCTCGTTATTCTCGAAGGATAGAGAATATTTGAGAGTATGTGGGCTTCAGGTAATAATGTTTGGAAGGGAAGAAAGGAATTGATTTTACTTAAGAGTAAAAATTGTCGAGAGAGCTATTCCTTCATATCCTGTGTTCTAAAGAAGAAAATAAAATCCCTACCTCTCTATGAAAATAATGTTTTCATGTTCTCAATGCATTCATACTTTGAATTTTAATATTTTAAACTGTAAAATTATATTAAAAAAAGATTAAAAAAACTTTTAGAAATATATGTCATGTTATGAGCACATCTTATTTTAAAATTAAAAGGGAAAATCTCAATTTATATCCCTAAACTTGGTTTCTATAAATTGAAATCGTGAACTAATCATTATATAACTTAAACTTTAAATTCTTCGTAAGTCTATTAATTTACACCATCTTTTAAATTTTGTTCTCGAGACTTATGATTTGACTTAATTGTACTCCAAAATTTTCGTAAGTCAATCAAAATTTAGACTTTTCGTCATGATTACATTTGAAAATCATCTAGATATTGATTCTCAAATGTGTAAAGAATTCTTCAATGGTTGAGTTTACAAAATGGATGATTAGAGTAAATGTGTGAACAAATCTCAAATGAAAATTTGATTAAGAGTCTAAATTGATTGTTTTTTTTAAAGTTTAGAAGTTTAATTGATATAATTATAAGTTTCACACGAGGTTTTCTCATCAGAATATAGTGGAGAGTATAATGTGATAACTTCAAAAAATTAAAGGTTTAATTCAAAGTTTAAATTGATACAACCCCTGAAGTTTAGGGACATAAATTGATAATTTCTCAAATTAAAATATGTATTCTATAATTTATATAGTATATAATATTACAAAATAATATTTATACAAAATTATTTAACGAAAAACATGTTTGTAAAATAGTTAATAATAGTTTATAGTTAACCTAATATTTAGCGTGTAACTACAATTAGTTTTATGATTTAAATATATATATTATCAAATATATTTAATTTAGGGCTAGTTGCATAAATGAAATTCAAACCCAAAATAATATAATATATAGTAGGATGATAAAATAATTACATATATAGAATTAAAAAATGGTAGCCTAGCCACCATTTTTCTCGTTTCTTCCTAATTTTCTCAAATTGAAAGTTATCGCTGATAGTTGCTATCAGCTGCTAATATTGATAGTTGCTATCAGTGGTAGCTTTCAATTTGTGAAATATTAATACAATCTTGAAATATTAATTTTTTAATTTGTTATCAGTTATCAGTGGCTATCATTGTACACTTTCATCCATTGGAAACAACTTTGAAATACTAGTAGTTAAGGCTATCAGTGACTATCAATGATAAAAGTCAATTATAGACTTTTATAAGTAGTTATCAACATTGAAAGAAAACCAACAGCTTGGAAAGATTGAGTTGTACTAGTGATGGAAAACTATTAATAGCTATCACTGATAGACTTTCATAAATAACTATCAACTTTGAAAGCTTAACACATTAGTTATCATTAATAATCTTCTATCGTGGTTATCATTGATAGCAGCTATCAGTCGCTATCACTGATAGACTTTCATCAATTAGAATCAACCTTGAAATATTAACACTTAAGGCTAACAATAATAGACTTCTATAACTAGTTATGAACTTTCAAAGAAACTCGATATATAGATTTCACCTAACTTCTATCACCGATATAACTATCACTCATATCATGGTTATCAGTGATAGCTTCTTTCACTGATAGCATCACTAGTAAGATGCTATCAACGATCTCACCAATATCATACTATCAGTAATAGCTCTCTATCACCGACAACATGCTATCAATGGTTGCTTCTATCATCAATAACGTCAAACATGCTATTAGTGTGGTAGCTTCTATCATCGATAACGTACTATCATTGTTTGCTTCTATCACCGATAACATGCTATCAGTGATAGCTTCTATCACCAATAACATGCTATCAGTGGTAGCTTTTATCATTTATAGCTACTGACCACCTTATTGTCCTTTTTCTTGTCCTTTTCAAGCATGTGTACGGTCTATTTTCTTTTCTATACCTATCAAGGATACTTTCGTAAAAGCAGCGACCAGCTAAACCAAACCATTCTTCTTCGTTTGATTTTGTAACAAATGTTATGGTACACAAATAAACAAATATTCCAATTTATGCCCTTCATTTTGGGCCATCTATGCCATTTTTTCAAATTTATTTATAATAAACATCATACTCTTAAAGTTCTATAAAAAGAAAAAAAAAACTATTAACTCGTCTGATATTGTTCACATTTCTCATTTTATGAGAAATAAACTTGTTTAAAACTATTATCGTTTCTTATTTCAAACTTTTAAGAAATGTTTCTAAAAATTGTGCAAATTTGTGGACTAAAAAAATAATTAATTTCAAATTTGTTTTCATTTGCTATTTTTATTTAATGTTTCGTTATAATAATCAAACTTGATGATTGACTTGTTGGTGTTAAGTCACTTATGAATTTGGTATTTTCAAGTCTTGGGTACGAATCAGCCTAAAAAACTGGGGGTTGTAACTCCCTTCCTTATTATTCAAATAATAATAATATAATATAAATAAATATGATAACTAACTTATCATATTATATTTATATTAAATTATATGTTATATCAAACATAATATATAACCTATAGTTTTAATATTGTATTACATACAATATAAACGGTAGTTTCTTTTCTCTATTTTATGGCATTTAATAAATCATATTTATATTAAATTTAACAACTATGAATCTCATTCATAGAAACTATATTAAATTCTCATTCAAATATTTATTTCTTCTCATTAAGCTATAATGTATCAAATACATTATGATAATTATATCATATATAATTGAAACAATTTAATTATACCATATATAACTAAATTTCTCTATTGATTTGAACAATTCAAATTAATTCAAAAATTGGTTCTCAACTAAATCCTTTTGAGCTACCAAGGGGACCTCATGGATCTGTAGATTGAAGCTCCAACGGTACATGAATAATTATTCATCATCCATTAACTTTCGGACGCTCTATTAAAGACCGACAGCTGCACTCTTCGCATTATAGATATATTTCTATGTCCATTGGATATAACCAATCAACAATACGATGATCCTTCACAAATTGCTCGTAAGTACGACTAGGCCAAATTATCGTTTTGCCCCTGTAGTTACATCTAACTTCTTAAATACCACTGATCCCTCTAATGAACAATAGATCGTAGTCCTACTATGACTAACCCCCTCTCAGGCCAGGAGAGGGTATGGCGCCACATTGTTCAAGACCCGGAATCAGCCCTTAAGGGAGCAATTTATCTACTTACCCTTGCTTCATGGAAGAAGTGAATTCCATCTTGTCTAGTTGTGTTCCTTAAGGGATACACAAGCATGCAACGGAAGCAAACAGAATCAATAAGAACTCTAATTACATTTAATTTGAGTTCTAAAGCATGCATATTCAAGTGGATTTCAAGTTACATACCTTTTGTGATAAAATCTTCAAATCCAAGTTGTTCTTTACTCTAATTCAGCTCCAAATCAATTCGTGAACTACCAAGAAGTCTTCTCTACTATCCTCGATCTTGAATTTGAGTGGTGGAACTCAGATTTTGAGTGAATTTGTTGAGTGTTTTATGGGTTTGAAGAGAGAAGAAGATGAAGTGCAGAAACTAACTTTCAACATCCAAAAACTCAGTCAATCACACTTGTCTCAGCAAAATTGGAAGTGTTTTATCCCTCTTCAGCATGCAGACTCCTTCAGCAAAAGCTTTGGCTAGCAGCTACTTGGGATTCAAAGTGGAATTTGTGTGTTCATGCATGAGAAACAGCTCATGCTTATAGGTTTTGTGGGAAAAACCAACTTTCTCTTCATATTTCCAAATTTCCTATTTTTAATTATAATTTTAATTAATTTCAAATTAATTCAAATCCTAATTTAATTAATTCATAATTTAATTAAATCAAAATTCAATTTCTTAAATTGAATTAAAAATTGGAATTAATTTGAATTTATAATTAATTAATTAATTTAATATTAAATATTAAATTAATCATGCACCAAATTTTAAACATGAATCTAATTCATGTAATTAATTTTTAAATCAACATTTAAATATTATACACTTTCCAATTTTGTTTAATTTCAACGAATTAAACTTTAATTATATCAAATATAATTATGCAAACCCTAATTTGAATTTGAACTAATTTAAACTAAAAAACCCTATTTTCAATTTGAACATTTTCAAATTGAAATTCAATTTGAACAATTCAAATTGATATCATTCCAAATTCACTCAATTTAATAATTCAAGGTGTTCATGTTTTACGAGCTAGTAGAAGGACCTTATGGACCTATAGATCATGAGCTCCAACGATTAAGATTAATTGGTTAAACTCTTTAGACCGAATTAATCAGTATTCGTTAACTATCAAGTCATACCACTATAGCTCGATAGTTGCACTCTTCTCACTGTAGATATATTTTTGTCCACACAATATAACCATAACTACTAAGTCGACCCTTCACAGGTTGTTCGTAATATCGACTGGGTTAATGTGCTATTTTACCCTCGATATTATGTCTTATTCCTTAAGTTCCAACTGATCCTCTAATGAACAATTGGTTTATGATCCAATCACTAAACCGGATCCCTCTCGAGCTGAGAGGGTAGGGCTCTTGTTCAAGACCTGGATTCAGTATATAGATAACAACCTTTCTCCTCCCTAAATCAGGTAGGCGTGAATTCCGTCTTACACTTTATGTCCCCAACTATCTACCCAGTCTTACCCTTGAAATAGAAGGCTCATTGAGCCGGCACTGTTGAGCCAACCCTCACATATGCAAATCTAAGGATAATCCCGAATAAATAGGAGTTCATAGTTAGATTAGGATTAAGATCGAGTTACCTAGGTCATGTAAGCGAAATAGTCAGTCTTAAACAATAAATAGCATTAAAAGGTAAGAATGACTTATTTCTTGGTCCGATCTTACGCAAACTCATTGCATAGGATGCCCCTACTTCTCATGTCATTACATGAACGAATCAGGATCACTTCATTTATAGTATTTTTACAACAACTTGTAAGAGCTACAGAGTAGGTCGCATCCAATAGTGTTACCAGAATAAGATACCCAACATTAATCATGTACTATATACTATTTTGGCTATTTATTCGAACTTGATCGATCTTTATATCTCCACATAAAGTTCAAGTATTCATGTAATAGTTATGGATCTTAGTTTATTTGATTTAGACTCTATCAATGTAATTAATAGATTCAATTCCTTTATTGAAGAAATATTAAATAACATCTTTTTATTGATAATAGAATATGTTTAACCTTTACAAACTGTGAGTTTTAGGACATAAAACCCAATAGTTCCCAGCTCCCCAATCAGACAAATCCCCAAAATGGTAGGCTTGTTGAGTCAACGATCTGGCCACTCTCACCCATACAAATCAAATGACCGCCCTTATAGGCAGGAGTTCACAACTCACTTAGGATTCAAGTCATGTTACTTATGGTCATCCTGGTGAAATGTAAGTCTCTACTATGAACGACGTTATATAATGAGACTACGCATTTCATGGTCCGGCCTTATATAAACTCCTTTGTATAGAATATCCTCATTCGCATGTCTAATACATGAATGATCAAGATCAGATCATTTATAGCACTTTACAACAACTGTAACACCTACAAAGCAGGTCATATTCGTAGCGTCACCAGGATAAGGTACTCAGCCTTATCCATCTACTACAAACCATTTAGGTTATCACTTAAACATGATCCACCCGTATGTCTCCACATACATGTTTAAGTTACAAAGATAACCTTGAATGTTAGTTTATTGGTTTGTGGTTAATGCAACATAAATATCACATATTTTATAGACAAAATGAATAAAATATCATATATTTTATTAATCACATAAAGAGTTTGTTCAACAATTTTTACAAACTATAGGACCCTATGAGATTTAGGGCATCAACCCTAACAATCTCCCACTTGATCTAAATCTAGTGGGGTGTACAATATAATAAAAATACAAAGTATAAAAATAATAAACTAGGCCATAACACACCCAGTACAATATCTCCCACTTGCCTAGTCCAGACGTGGTCTGTCTCATAGACCCATACTCTGCAAGTGATCCTCAAACACTGTAGCCGTGAGAGCCTTTGTAAATGAATCAGCAACGTTGTGCTCCGAAGCTATCTGTGTGACAATCACGTCCCCTCAATGCACAATCTCTTGGATGAGATGATACTTTCGCTCTATGTGCTTGCTGCACTTATGGCTCCTAGGCTATCGGGTATTAGCCACAGCGCCATTATTATCACAATAAAGTGTGATGAGCTTTGATATGTCTAGAAAAACTTCTAGATCAGTCAAGAATTTCCTGAGCCAAACGACTTCCTTAGCAATTTCACAAGCTGTTACATACTCAGCCTCCATGGTCGAGTCAGCGATACACTCTTGCTTGGTGCTTCGCCATACTACTGGCCATCTGTTAAGAGTGAACACTGATCCTGATGTGGATTTCCTAGAATTCTTATCAGTCTGAAAATCTGAGTCTCTGTATCCCGTAAGGATCAAATCATTAGAACTATACACAAGCATGTAACCTTCCTTCTCCTTAGATACTTGAGGATGTTTTTAACGGCTGTTCAGTGATCTAATCCTGGATTAGATTGATATCTACTGACGATTCCTATTGCATAGAAGATGTCAGGTCTAGTAAATAACATCTTATACATCAAACTGCCTACAGCAGATGCATAGGGGATCTGTCTCATCTCCTCAACCTCTTGAGGTGTCTTAGGAATCTGTTCCTTAGACAATGTAACTTTATGCCTGAAAGGCAAAAATCCCCTCTTGAAGTTCTGTATCAAATACTTGATAAACATCTTGTTAATATACGACGCCTGAGACAGTGCTAGCATATTGTTCTTTCAATCTCGAAAGATCTGAATACCCAGAACAAACTAAGTCTCTCCTAAATCTTTCATTTGGAATTAGGTTGTTAGGTGATAATTGATAGATATACAAGTTATTGTAGCCTCTTATTTAGAATTATGAGAGCTAACAAATAGAATATACGGTGATTATATTAAGAATTCATGTGAAAAGTGACCTTGCATTGATCAAGTTAGGAAATCTCAGCTAACCCAATATTATGCGTTATTCTGCGTCGAGATGTCTATTTTTGTAGCAATCGCAGGAATCGATCGCATGCGGTGAATCTCAGACCATCACAAGGGTGATCGTGTACGTTCATTACATGGATGTTATGGCTATTAATCGCATGCATTCATCGCATGGATGTTGCAGCTACAAAGTAATAACCATGATAGAAGGGTGATCATAAGGTTGGTGGAATGCGATGGTACCTCAGCAAAAACAAGCATGAACGCATACCTTGGAGTACCGAAAAGATGATGTTGACATTTCACCTACCATGCCATTGGTGGTAGAGGTTTAGAGCTGGACCATCACGCCGTTAGTGGTAGAGATTCAGAGCGGGACCATTAATACTGTTGGCGATTGAGCTCTATAAATAGAGCCTTAGAACCCAAATTCAAAGTATTCAAGCTTCTGCCTTAAGGAAGATCCTTGTCATCACAAATGAGAGCACGAAAAGACATTCTTTGAGAGTCCTTCATTCCTTCACTCATTTCGAGTGACGACCGAAGCTTTGTCGGAGATAGATCTCAAGTGAGACTACTCCACCACCCTTACATGGCACCACCGGCTGCCTTGACACACATCTGATGGAAGTAAGATATTGCCTACATCTAGCCCTTTATCTCTCTTCTATCTCTGTATTGTATTACATTTTGGCTTAAGACATTAATACATTTTGTAATCAATGCATCTCTTTTCCTTTGACTCCATCTTCATTAACTTCTTCTTTATCATCGCTTACTTTCATTACAACGAACTAAGTAAGACTGCAAGAGTATCACATACTCAATCATGTGGCATAAACATATGAAGCATGTAGCAAACCACCGAGAGGTGTGCTTTGCGCGAATATAGTGAGTAAATCCTCTTTGTTTAGTGTGAGGCTGTAGCAACGCTTGTCTATGAGCTGATCAGCAACGACTAACTGCCAGAGAGGGCAAGTAGTGGAATTCACTAAGCAAAGTAAGTAGTGTTCCTAGAGATAGGAATAATTTTATGTTCAACCATTCTTTATGTGATCATCTTGTCTTATGAGTGCATCATTCATCATTTGGACATACTTGAGAGAGTAGTTTAAAAACCAAATCTAGGCTTGGGAGAGTAAGATTCGATCGCATAAGCAAGAGTAGAAACTTAGAAATAAGTTCTATCTGCTATTTACACATCGCATGTATCCTAGAAATAGGATATGGTGGTATGCGGTCACATTTTCTTATGTGTGTTAGATCACATAAGCAAGAATAGAGACTTAGACATAAACTCTATTGACATTCTTGCATATGCATCGCTTGTGCATATTTGTGTATAGCATGATCACATAACTTATGCTGGCTGGGATTACCCTTGCGATCAAGCTTAATGATGTAGTGAAGCTATCCCCTCCACCATTTTATCTATTTTTTCATGCATCTTATTACACGTTAATAGTTGTCGTGTCTCTACCAATTCTCATAGTCATACTTCCATTGCTTAATCTGTTTAGTTAGGAGTAGGAGTAGCGCATAGTCCTTTAATTTCATTATTCTTTTATTCTTCACCGGAAACACATTACTTCGCAACATTTAGTTACAAGTCCTTAAGTTCGACCTCAGTCACCCCGAGAAACTTGCGATCTTATTATACTTGGCGAGAGAGCAAGAAAACTTGTGACAGGAACGCATGGTCATCGCATATATTCTTAAGCGCATCTTGCATATTTCTTAGTCCAATGCATGACCATTGACACATGGAGAACGAATGCATATCATAAGATACACGCATATTTACTCTCCATTTTCCACCCATCAAGTTTTTGGCGCCGTTGCTGGGGACTTGGTAGCTAATAGTTTGTTAAGTTTTGTATTTTGCAGGCACCCTTTTTATCTTGGGCGTATTGTAGCTTGTGCGACCAAGTTGCAAATAATATTTGAAGTGTAGGCGATGCGCCAAAACCAGTATTGACCCCGAGATAGAAAGGCTATCTGTTGCATGAGCTAAAAGCAGTTATAGGTGCGTGTCAACCAATATGCGACCAACAATTGCCGGAAGTTCCAATGGTCAGGACGAGTCTCTTGACTTAAGCAGTTGAGATCAATCTCCTGTATAAAAGACTCCTTGCGGTGGCTTCACTCCAATTTCTCCCGGGACGTCTTCTACTCTATCTTTACCTTATTTTCCTAGTTTAGTTTATTTATTTTATTATTGTTACTTTGGATTTGCAGTTGCTTTCTTGGATGTGGTGTGCATTCGTTCCTTATAGGTGCGATAATAATTCTCCTCGGTGCGCAGTTTCAATGGAAGAATCCTCTTAATCATTCAACGCATGGCTATGACCGCATGAATTCTAAAGTATGGTTCAAATGTTATTCTACTCGAAGGTTCTTTTCTTGTTATCTTTTATGCATTATCCTTTTGAAATTCTCTTTTGTCAGCTTGCCTACCTTTGCGTTGATAAATTAGCATCTATGATGATACTTATAATTCACTACATTCGCTAACTAGACATCGTAAGACTCGCCTCACTTTAATAGCTTCTTCAAGGTTTGACAATCTAAGTTTTATCATGTGTAAACTTCTGTTCAAACATTTGTTACCGCATTCTTGATGAGTTTGTTTTTAGCTTTTCGGCAAGAGCGCTGCCACTATCTAAGTTTAGGGGTGGAAGTGGTCCGGGAAAATGCGTCCACCACATTGCGATGCTTTAAAGAAAATGGTAATAAAAACTCCACTGTCAATGCAAAGGGGAAACCCATGCTGATAAGAGTTAAAGTTGTGCAAGGCACTTACCTGTAGTTGGATACTTCGCATGACACTCGTGCAGGTAAGCCAAAACAAAAGTAAGTGGCCAAGATCAATGCATAAGAACAACTCCTCTGTCTGGCATAAGCCCAAATTAAGCTAAGGCTAGAGTTGAGTTGAATATGGATCGCAACCAAAGTTGGATGTCCACATACACCCATGGGGGCAAGCCAAAATGAAGAGCATAGCCAGGTTTAGAGCCCCACTTTAATAATGTATCGCAAAGCTTTGAATTGTTTTAAATGAACGCATTGTAAAAAGATAAACACAAAGTTTCCAGAAATGGGTAAAAAGTTTTTTTGAGTAGAGGCTTACCAAATTTAAACTTAGAAAATATCTCTTTGAAGAAGTAGCCAAAGTTTAGGGGAGTGTTGCCGCCAAGGTTAGAGGTATGGGTGAATTATGTTTTGAAAAGCTGGTCATCGTAAATGGAAAGCTAGAGGATGAATTTTGAATTTCCTAAGTATAAGGCATGCTTAAGGACAAGCATGATTCCAAGTTTGGGGGTGTGATAACTGGTAGAAATACAAGTTATTGTAGCCTCTTATTTAGAATTATGAGGGCTAACAAGTAGAATATGCGGTGATTATACTAAGAGTTCATGTGAAAAGTGAGCTTGCGTCGATCAGTATAGGAAATCTCCGGTAACCCAATATTATGCGTTATTCTGCATTAAAATGTCTATTTTTGTAGCTATCGCAGGAATCGATCGCATGCGGTGAATCCCAGACCATTGCAAGGGTGATCACGTATGTTTATCGCATGGATGTTGCGACTATTGATCGCATGCGTTCATCGCATGGTTGTTACGGCTACAAAGTAATAACCATGATAGAAGGGTGATCACAAGTTTGGTGAAATGCGACAATACCTCGGCAAAACCGAACATGAACGCATATCTAGAAGTACCAAAAAGATAATGTTGACATTTCACCTACCGCACTGTTAATGGCAGAGGTTCAGAGCTGGATCATCACGCTGTTAGTGGCAGAGATTCAGAGCAGGACTATTAATGTTGTAGGTGATTAAGCTCGATAAACAGAGCCTTAGAGACCAAATTCAAAGTATCTGAGCTTCTACTTTAAGGCAGATCCTTGTGATCACAGATGAGAGCATGAGAAGACATTCTTAGAGAGTTCTTCATTCCTTCACCCATTCCGAGTGACGACCGAAGCTTTGCCGGAGATAGATCTCTAGAGAGACTACTCCATCGCCCTTCCATGGGCCCACCGACAGTCTTAACACACATCTGATGGAAGCAAGAGATTGCCTATATCTAGCTCTCCATCTCTCTTCTATCTCTGTATTGTATTACATTTTGGCTTAAGACATTAATACATTTTGTAATAAATGCATCTCTTTTCCTTTGACTCCATCTTCATTAACTTCTTCTTTATCATCACTTACTTTCATTGTAACGAACTAAGTAAGACTGCAAGAGTATCACATAATCAATCATGCGGCATAGACATATGAAGCATATAGTAAACCACCGAGAGGTGTGCGTTGCGCGAGTATAGTGAGTAATTTTTTTTTACTTAGTGTGAGGCTGTAGCAACGCTTGTCTATGAGTTGATCAGCGGCGACTAATTGCCAGAGAGGGTAAATAGTGGAACTCACTAAGCAAAGTAAGTAGTGTTCCTAGAGATAGGAATAATCTTATGTTCAACCATGCTTTATGTGATCATCTTGTCTTATGAGTGCATCATTCATCATTTGAACATACTTGGGAGAGTAGTCTAAAGACAAAATCTAGGCTTGGGAAAGTTAGATTGGATCGCATAAACAAGAGTAAAAACTTAGGAATAAGTTCTATCTACTATTTACACATCGCATACGTCCTAGAAATAGGATATGGTGGTATGCGGTCACCTTGTCTTATGTGTGTTAGATCGCATAAGCAAGAATTGAGACTTAGACATAAGCTACCGACATTCTTGCATATGCATTGCTTGCGTATATTTGTGTATAACATGATCGCATAACTTGTGCTGGTTGGGATTACCCTTGCAATCATGCTTAATGATGCGGTAAAGCTATCCCCTCCACCATTTTATCTATTTTTCTATGCATCTTATTATGCATTAACAGTTGCCACATCTCTACCAATTCTCATAGTCATACTTCCATTGCTTAATCTGTTTAGTTAGGAGTAGGAGTAACGCATAGACCTTTAACTTCATTATTCTTTTATTCTTCGCCGCAAACACATTATTTCGCAACATTTAGTTACAAGTCCCTGAATTCGACCACGGATCACCTCGAGAAACTTGGAATCTCATTATACTTGGCGAGAGAGCAAGAAAACTTGTGGCAGGAACGCATGGTGATCGCATATATTCTTAATTGCATCTTACATATTTCTTAGTCCAACGCATGACCATCAACACATGGAGAACGAACACATATTATAAGATGCACGCATATTTACTCTCCATTTTCCACCCATCATTAGCCAGTTATTAACTGTAGTCACTAAACCTACATGATTTCCAATGAGTAGAATATCATCTATATACAACACTAGAAAAACTACTGAATTGTAGATGATCTTCTTGTATACACAAGGCTCACCAACGTTTTGATCAAAGGCATAAGATTTTATCGCAGTATAAAACCTTATGTTCCAAGATAGAGATGCTTGTTTTAGTCCATAAATGGACCGATTAAGCTTCCAAACCTTTTGCTCTTGGCCTTGGGTTATAAATCCTTCGGGATGCACCATATAAATGGTCTCCTTAAGATTGCCATTCAGAAAAGCAGTCTTGACATCTATTTGTCAAATATCATAATCTTAATATGAGGCAATGGATAAGAGGATCCAGATAGACTTTAGCATGGCAACAGACGAAAAAGTCTCCTCATAGTCAATTCTCTCTACCTGGATATAACCCTTTGCCACCAATCTAGCCTTGAAGATTTGCACCTTCCCATCAGCACCTCATTTTCTCTTGTAGATCCATTTACAACCTATAGGTTTAATCTCGTTAGGTTGATCTACAAGATCCCATACTGAATTGAAGTACATAGACTCTATTTTGAGATCCATGGCTTTGATCCATTCATTTCTATCAACATCCTCTATTGTTTTCTTTAAGACAATAGATCCTCAACTTCGCTATCAACTATCCTAGTTTGGATTTCAGTTAAACCCATATAGCGAATAGGTGGGTTCGTAACCCTCCCACTATGTCGAGGTTCTCTCAACACTTGAGGTGGATTTGACCTACTAGATGAACCTACTTCAATAGCTCTTGTTGAGGTATTAGGCTCTTCAACAACTCTTGTTGAAGATTAAGTAGTTTCTTTGAAATCTCATTCAACACAATTTTACTTCTGGGTTTGTGCTCCCTTATGTGGTCTTCCTCACGAAAAGTAGCATTTTTCGATACAAATACTTTGTTTTCTTTAGGATCAAAGAAATAACCACCTCTCGTTCCCTTGGGGTAGCCTATATATAGGCATAACCTTGAACGTGGTTCCAATTTCTTAGAACTAGCCTCAAGCACATGTACTAGGCAACTCCAGATTCTGAAATGATGTAAACTAATTTTACGACCATTCCATAACTCCAAAAGTATTTTGGCAACACTCTTAGAGGGAACGCAGTTTAGGATATACGTTGCAGTCTCTACTACATATCCCCAAAACGAGTCAAGTGAGGAAGCGTAACTCATCATAGATCGAACCATGTCCAACAAGGTTGATTTCTCCTTTCTGATACACCATTTTGCTGAGGTGTACCTGGTGCTGAGAGTTGGGATACAATTCCATGTTCTATCATATAGTTCCGGAATCTTAAAACCATAAACTCTCCACCTCGATCAGATCAAAATGTTTTAATCGTTCTATTTAATGCATTTTCAACTTCAGCCTTGAATTCTTTGAACTTTTCAAAAAATTTAGACTTATGTTGTATTAAATAAAGGTACCCATATCTTGAATAATCATCAGTAAAAGTGATGAAATATTCATAACCTCTCCTAACTTTTACATTCATCGGACCACCAAGGTCTGAATGTACTAGCTCTAGAGGTTCCTTTGCCCTATGACCTTTTCCAGTAAAAGGTCATTTAGTCATCTTTCTTTCAAGGCATGACTCACACACAGGTAAAGAATTTTCTTCTAACTCGCTTAAAAGTCCATTATTCACCAACCTTTCAATCCTATTGAGATTGATGTGTCGTAGTCTTAGGTGCCAAATTTGGGCATTTTCCTTCGGAGAAATCTTAAGTTTGTTATGTTTAGTTACTGCAGTTTTAAACATCTCTACGTTATGAAGGGCATTTGTTGCTAACAGCCTTATCACATACAAATTGTTTTCCAGTTTTGCAGAACATATATCAACACCATTCTTTGTAATAAATACTTTATTAAAAGAAAAGTTGATCTGATAATTATGTTCTAATAAACACTTTACAGAAACTAAGTTCATTTTTAATCAGGAACTACAAATACAACATTCAAAATGAGAAATTTGTTCTGCAAAGTTAACCGGAGACTTCCCACTGCCACAACTGAGACGACGTGCCCGGTTTCAACTCGCATCGTCATCTCACCAGCATCAAGTTGCCACCAGGAACTAATTCCCTAAAATGAAGAAAAAACATGGTTAGTGACCCTAGAGTCAATAATCCAAGAAGAATCATCATTCTCCACTAAACAAGTTTCGAAGACAAGAAAATCACATTTACCTTGTTTGGCCTTCTTCTTTTCTGCCAAATATTTGGGGTAGTTTCTCTTCCAGTGCCCATCCTGGTTACAATGGAAACATTTTCCCTTGTCAACCCTGACAGGTTGTCTACCCTTTGGAGTAATAACTCCTAGGTTAACAATAGCCTTCCCTTTTCCACCCTTCTTCTTCTTCTTCCACTTTTTGGTGTTGAAGGAAGAAGTGAAGTAAATTAAAACAGCGCTCTCCATGAGCAACGGAAGTGGATCGTTCCAAATTCCATTCAGAATGAACACAACAATTACAGTCTTAAACGGAAACGAATAGATTATGCATAAAAAGAAATTACAGCATGCTACATGAGGATACAAGGGATAGAGTATACGTACCTTTGAAGAACTATTCTTCCAATATCCCTCAATCAGTCTCCAATGCGTCCAAAGTAGCACTCGAATGCAACAAACAAAACACGACCTCTACGAACGTCTGAATGAGCCTTGATCCCAATCGAGTCCAACTCGATCCACGAACTGAGTTAGAACACTACCACAAGTGTTACCTTGGTATTCTCAGTGTGAGAATCAAGGAGTTATGGGCTCTATATGATCTTGGATTGAAAAAGACTAGAGGTAGACGATCGAGTAACCGGGAGATATGAAGACTGTCTATCATATAGACGATGTACTTGATCGTTTAGAAGATGAAGCCTATCGTATAGACTTTTGCTACTCGATCGTGTAGCAACAATCAATGAGTAACTATCATATAGCAACTCTTAGTTGATCGTGTATGCTCTCAATGCTATCGCTTAGTAAAAACTCTTTCTACTTGATAGCCTTTTCGTGAGATTCTACCGAGTGAATCAACTTCTAATTTTTGAAAACCATTTTTCTTTTATGTCATGGTTACCATAAAACTTCTAATAACCTCCACTCAATCAGTTATTAGAGAAAAAGAATTAATTATCATATAATTAATATATTATAAATAAATATGATAACCAACTTATTATATTATATTTATAACCTATAGTTTTAATATTTCCTCATATGAAACATATAAACCATAGTTCTTTTTCTATTTTATGGTATTTAATATAAATCATATTTATATTAATTCCTCCAATTAATGTATCTAATACATCATATCAATTATATCACATATAATTGAATTTCCTCTTGTTAATTTTTCCACTTCAAACTAACCTAAAATATGATTCTCAATTTGAACCCATTGAGCTACCAAAGAGACCTCATGTACCTGTAGCTTGAAGCTCCAACGGTACGTGAATAACTAACTAAACTCTTTAGTCTTTAGTCACGAGATCCACCATCTGTTAGTTGTTGGTCACTTCACTAATGACCGACAACTGCACTCTTCTCACTACAGATATATGTGTCCATATAACTAATCAACAGTACAATAACCCTTCACAAATCGCTTGTAAGTACAACTGGGCCAATTTACTGTTTTACCCCTGTAGTTACATCTAACTTCTTAAGTACCACAGATTCTTCTAATGAACAATAAGTCATAGTCCTACTATGATTGAGTCTTCTTTTCCAAAGAGAAGTTGTGGCCACTATGTTCAAGATCCAGAATAAGTCCTTAAGGGAGCAATTTATCTACTTACCCCTACTTCGGGGAAGGAGTGAATTTCGTATTGTGTAGCTGAGTTTCCAGCTCCCCAATCAGATAAATCCTCAAAAAAGTAAGCTTGTTGAGTTGGTAATCTCGCCACTCTCACCCATACTAATCAAAGGATCGCCCTTATAGGCAGGAGTTCCCAACTCATTCAGGATTGAAGTCATGTCACTTATGGTCATTTTAGTGAAATGTAAGTCTCAATTATCAACGACATTATATAAAGAGACTAATCATCTCATGGTCCGGTCTTATACAAACTCTTTGTATAGGACACCCCCCCTCGCATGTCTCAACATGAATGGTTAGGATCGAACTATTTGTAACACTTTACAACACTTATAAATATCTACAAAGCGGGCCATATCCGTAGTGTCACCAGGATAAGTTATCCCTCCTGTATCTTACTACTATAGACCATTTAGGTTATTACTTAAGGCATGATCCACTTGTATGTCTTACATACATGTTTAAGTTATAAGAAATAACCAAGGATCTTAGTTTATTGGATTTGAGTAATGCAAATAAAATAACACTTATTTTATTAATAACAATGTGTGTAGAACAAGTTTATAAACTACGAGATCACCGAGATAATTAGGACACCAATCCCAACAAGAAGGTATAGACTTAGTTCTAGAGGTCGAACCTTTGTGAAACTTTTTGGAAGCTGAAGCAACATTTGCTTCACCCTTCTTTTCCTTGCTTTTCAACAAGGATTGGAAAGTCTGTAGCTCATTGAGCAGGAGTGTCAGATTGTAGTCAATCATGTTCAAAACAGTATTACTACGAAAGTGTAGGAAACTTTCACGTAAAGTTTCCAGTAAGATGCTAACCTGGCTAGCCTCATCGTTGCTTGACTCATTCATCTCCGCCACATTGAAGTAGATCATCATGTTGAGAACATGTTATCAAACTGATGCCCCCTCTTGCATACGAGTATTGAAGATGTACTTGAGAGCGTCTTGCCTGAGCTGTATAGAAGGTTGTACAAACATTGCCCTCAGGGACTCCATGATCTCACAGGCAGTAAGCATGGGCTCATGCTTTTTGGCCAAGACTTCGTTAAGGCTTGCCAAGATATACGTTCAGACCTTCTCGTTTGCCCTTGTCCAACACTCATATGCTTCCCGAACAGTTCGAGGAGCATTAGAAGGTGGAATGGGAGGACACTACTCCATCAGGACAAAATGTAAATCATCAATGATTAGTGTTGATCGTGTTTTTCCAACTAGCATAGTTCTCGCCAGTTAATTTATTGGCGGTAAGTAAACTAAAAGTAGCGGTAGCCATTATAAATTGCTAAAAAAGAACAAACTTATTTTAGTCTACTTGCATTAAACCACTTTTAGAAAACCAATCAAGTTTTAGCAAAATAGTCTAGTATACCCTAAGTGGCATCTATTTGCAATGATTCTTCATTGAGGCAGGACAAAAGACACCATAGGGTGATCAAGTGCCCCTTCACTGAAATTAGACATTCTCAACCATTAGACAGAAACAACTCCTTGTAACTGTAACTAATAGTCACCATTGTTCGGTCCAGAATTTGTTAACATCCTTAACAATTCTGTGTAAATGTAACCCCTCATTTTAGATTCTAGAGTCACGCCCCAATGAGCCAACCTTAAGGAAAAGCTAATTGGAATAAGAGACTAAAGCAATCCTATCAATTTCTGGAGATCAAATAAAGCGTCATGTAATACTGCCATCCTTTAGGGGGAAACCCACGATGCCTCGAGGTGATGCATGAAACTTTATCTAACCTAATGAGAAAGATCGAGGGATATATTGTCACACGTCCCGTTCCCACTGACTATAAGCACTCTCTCCATCACCTTGGTATTGACATACCCAAATGCCACCCTAGGGGGACACCCATGGTGCCTTGAGGCCAAGAGTAGATCTCACGATGTGAACTTTTAGGGAGAAACATGTAGAAGTAAAACAAAGTATCATATACCCCATTTTCCTCCCACTGGGTGTTCTACCTAGGGTTAATTAACTTAAGAAAATCTGACTACTGATTTTATCTAAGTGTTTGTTTATTTTTCTTAAAAACAACTCGTCTTTGATGATTAAAATTTTTTGATTAAAGTCTCATTAAACTCTTTAATAGACTTTCATCAAATTTGCATGCATGTAACAAATCTATCTAATTCACCTTTCTAGGTAGATTCCTAAGTAGGGGTATGATGTTTCCATCGACTTAAGTACTCCAGTCTAGCCAGAACCCACCTCAGACAAAAGGTCTTTTATAGATACATTTATTACATATTTAATCTTTTATTAGGAATCAATTTAATCCTATTAAACCGATTTAAAAGATTAAACTTAGATTTCTATCTCATTAGAAACGTGATCTTAGGTCTATCTTAATCATATTTTAAAACAATTTTAAAAAATGATTATAGCCTAAGGTTTGCATACAACTCTTTATTATTGATTTTAATTCTAATTTCATTTAATTATAACAATTATAAATAAATGAAACAATTAAAACCAACCATTACATGATAGACATACATAAGTTAATTATAACATTTATAAATTAACCTAAGGTAATGTCATGCTTTATGCAATGTTCATTCATTACTAATATATAACTTTTATATAACTCAGCAATGAACCTTGCTATAGCATACATTCCATACAACCATTTAACCTTATATTATAACACTTATAATATAAATGATGCATAGATATGCTATAATGTATGCATACATATACTATAGCTCTTATATTATATGATGCATGAGCATGCTTTATGTAATTTAAATCATGCATACTAGTATATTATAACACTTATAATATAAAATGATGCATGAAAATATATGCATAACCTATTGTGGGTTTTAAAACTATATGGTATACATTATGACATATAATAAAAACATACATCACATGTATATTTATACTAAAAGTTGATGGACTGGGATAAAACCTCTCTAAACAAGAAAATAAAATGTTAACTATTACAAAATTTGAGTCCATCGGTTCGAAACAAGTGAATCGGTTTTTGAACCACTCGACCCGAACCGGTCCTCAAATAACCCTTGCAGCTGATCGTGTAGCAAACGCTTATGCATCAAGCGGTTATGCATAGAGTCAATGCGATCGTGTAGCTAATGACTATGCGATGAGTAAGCATGATAATCTACGTGATCGTTTAGTAAGCATCCATGCATCGAGTATCAAATACTATGTGATCGCATAGCTACTGACTATGCGATGAGCATGATAATCTACGCGATCGTGTAGCACGTAAGCATGCGTTGAGCATCTAAGTAACCACGCGATCATTCAGCAGCCGAGTGCCTAAGTGAACATATAGCCAATGCAACATAATCATGTAGAAAACTCTACACGATCGCGTAGCATTAACTATACGATCGTTTAGCAAATGCTACATGATCGCATAACAAAAGCTATCCAACTGTTTAACTCTAGCTACACGATGCGGTAACCTCTGTTTCATCTTCTCCATCGAAACTCCGATCTACAAACCTTTTTTAAAGCTTCACGAGCAACTCAAAACTAAAAAATTTATACACTCAATTGCAATATAATGCCAAAAAACACAGGGGCCCTTACAAATCAACTTTGTAAATTTAAAGAAAGTCTTAAAACTGAGATTTCTATCCCGTAAACATCCATAAAAAATTCATCCACAAACATTTATTACATAAACAGAATGCAGATAATAAAACCCACTAGTATTGTAAACGATTGAATACAAGAAGGGAGTTTAGAATCAGAAACCAACAACCTAGCTCTGATACCAATTGAAGAAACTCTTGTGAGGAGAACTTTAAGCGGAAGCAGATCAACTAAATTCCACTAATTATCGAATACTGAGTTTACAGTAAACATACAAAAGATATGCATTCAAGATAAATTACAGCATGCTATATAAGAAAAAAGGTTTCAAGAAATATTACCTTTGAAGAACCTTTTCTTCGCATTTCTCTCAAACTGAATCAGCAACTTCTTGAAGACCTTCTTCAAGATTTTCTCGAACCAAAACCCGAACACAACCACAATAGAGTCCTTGGTATTCTCAAGTGAGAACCCAGGAGTGGTGGGGTTTGACAATTTTGGTTTGAGGGGAAAAGCTTAAGGTGGAAGGGTTTCACACTAAACTCAAAAGACATAACACTTTTGTTTTCTCGATCATTCAATGCAACAAGAAGAAGAAAACATTTTTCTTTTTCTACTTTTTCCAAAAATAACCACCACCCACTAATGTGGGTGGAGACAAAAGATGGGGAAGAGAGTTGTAAATCCCTTCTTTATTATTCAAATAATAATATAATAGAAATAAATATGATAACAAACTTATCATATTATATTTATATTAAATTATATATCATGTCAAATATAACATATAACCTATAGTTTTAATATGTATCACATAAATGATAGAAAAGTCGGCATGCGCAGCGGAAATGAGAATCAATTTTACTCTAATTGCCCAAATTAAACATGTAACCCAAAAGAATTAATTAGGGTTATTTTGAAATAATACCTTTGAAGCTCCCGAAACTCGTCTATCTCCGCTCGAACACGAACCGAAAAACCACTAGAACTGACCTACTATCCTCTGGACTCAAAACCAGGTTGTGGGACCCCATAGATGAAGAACCCGAGAGAGAGAAAGAAAAGAGATGGAAATAGTATAGTGAAATTAGGTTGGGTTTGGTTTTTTTCAGCCCAATTTTAAAAAATAATTTTGCAAATTTTTAAAAGTATTTAATCCAAAAACACAAGCCCATATTTATAGAATAGGGCCATGCAAAATTGCATGAAATAATTTCATAAAATCCCAACACCTAGAATCCACTATCTTAGTGGGCTTAATGTCTCCACTATAAGCCAACACCTAGCCCACTATTTTATTAGTGAAATTATCCAACAAAAGTTTGGATTTTCCCACTAACTTTAGTCAAAGGGCAAAATAGTCCTTTGGTCAAAGTCAAACTTTGACCAAAAAGTCAACATTTTGACTTTTTATGATTTTTTCCGTGTTGACTAATTTTGACCTCCCGGGCATGAATCCGCATTCATTTTCTCAAAATTCAAATCACAATTGAATATAAGGTCGGTCAAATTTTGACCTTTCAAAGTCAAAAGTCAACTCTTTGACTTTTTACATCTTTGACCATTTCCATTATTTCTGAGCTTCCGAATATAAACGTATTCATATTCTTGATATTTAAATCAAATTTAAATATTAAAACTGTATCTCTAAACTAAAAAGCCGATCACTATATCACATATACTTATCGGTTTCTCTCTCTTCAACTAATTCAAACAATTCGAATTATTCTATCATACTGTTCTAAGTTTATTCCATATGAGCTAGTAGGGGAACCTAATGGACCTATAGATCATGGGCTCCAACGATCCGAGATTAGCTGGCTAAACTCCTTAGACGGAGCTAATCAACATTCGTTAACTAACAGGTCATTCTATTATAGTCCCGTAGTTGCACTCCCCTCACTATAGAAATATTTA
Organism: Benincasa hispida; assembly: GCF_027475165.1. Taxonomy (NCBI): domain Eukaryota; kingdom Viridiplantae; phylum Streptophyta; class Magnoliopsida; order Cucurbitales; family Cucurbitaceae; genus Benincasa; species Benincasa hispida. The sequence goes on from NC_143486.1 coordinate 75,694,291, forward strand.
TGTCCATTTGATATAACCATGATTAGTAAGTTAATCCTTCACAGGTTGTTCGTAATCTCAGCTGGGTCATAAAAACCGTTTAACTCCCGAGACTACATCTTATTCCTTAAGTTCCACTGATCCTCTAATGAATAATTGGTTTAAGGTCCAACCTATAAACCGAACCCCTCTCGGGCCAATGAGAGGGTGGGGTCCCTTGTTCAAGACTTGGATTCAGTACTAAAGGGAACAACCTATCTACTATCTCTATAACGGGTAGGAGTGAATTCCGTCTTGCACCCTATGTTCCCAACTATCCACCTGATCTTACCCTTGAAATGGTAGGATTATTGGGCTAGCGATAATGAGCTACCCTCATCTATGCAGATCTAAGGATAATTTCGAGTGAACAGGAGTTTATAGTTAGCTCAGGTTTAAGATTAAGTTACCTAGGTCATCAATTAACGAAATAGTTAGTTTTATACATTAAACGGTATTTAGAATGTAAGAGTGACTATTTCATGGTTCAGTCTCTTTACATAGTATGCCCCCATTTTCATGTCTCCACATGAATTGTTTAGGATCACATCGTTTGTACTAACTACAAAATGGGCCGCATGCATAGTGTCCCCAGAATAAGGCGCTCAACCTTATTCATAAACTATAGACCATTTTGGCTATATATATTTGAACCTGATCCACATTTATGTCACTACATAAAGTTCAAACTTAAACTTAATAGCCTCGGAACCTTAGTTTATTGGATTCATAAATATAGAATTTAAATTTACTAAAGATTTTCAATAACTGCTTTATTGAACAAGAATAAGATATTACAAACTACGAGTTTTATGACATAAAATTCAACAATACAATATAAATTATAGTTTCTTTTATCTATTTTATGGAATTTAATATAAATCACAATAATATTAAATTTAACAACTATGAATCACATTCATAGAAAATATATTTGAATCTCATTCAAATATTTATTTCCTCCCATTTAAGCTATAATGTATCAAATACATTATGACAATTATATCACATATAATTAAATCCCTCTATTAATTTGAACAATTCGAATTAATCCAAAAACTAATTCTCAACTAAATCCTTTTGAGGTACCAAGGGGACCTGGGGCACCTATAGCTTAAAGCTCTAACAGTACATGAATAATTAATTAAACTCTTTAATTACATTATTCACCATCTTTTAACGTCGAGGACTCCACTAAAGACCGATAGTTGCACTCTTCGCACTACAGATATATTTATGTGTCCATTGGATATAACCAATCAATAGTACGATGACCCTTCATAAATTGCTCGTAAGTACAGTTGAGCCAAATTACCATTTTGTGCATGTAGTTACATCTAACTTTTTAAGTACCATTGATCCCTCTAATGAACAATAGATCATAGTTCTACTATGACTAAACCCCTATTGAGCCAGAAAAGGGTGTGACGCCACATTGTTCAAGTCTCGGAATCAACCCTTAAGGGAGCAATTTATCTATTTACCCCTGCTTCAGGGAAGGAGTGAATTTCATCTTGTGTAGCTGTGATCCCAACTCCCCAATCAGACGAATCCCCAAAATAGTAAGCTTGTTGAGTCGGCGATCTGGCCACTCTCACCTATACAAATTAAAGGACCGCCCTCATAGGCAGGAGTTCACAACTCACTCAGGATTCAGGTCATGTTACCTATTGTCATCCTAGTGAAATGTAAATCTCTATTATGAACGGTGTTATATAATGAGACTAAACATTTCGTGTCCGATCTTATACAAACTCCTTTGTATAGAATATCTCCACTCGCATCTAATACACGAATGATCAGGATCAGATCATTTGTAGCACTTTACAACATTTGTAACACCTACAAAGCAGGCCATACTCGTAGTGTCACTAGGATAAGGTGCCCAGCCTTATCCATATACTACAGACCATTTAGGTTATCACTTAAACAGGATTCACCCGTATATCTCCACATACGTGTTTAAGTTACAAGGATAACCTTGGATGTTAGTTTATTGGTTTGTGATTAATATAACTAAAATATCACATATTTTATAGACAAAATGAATAAAATATCATAAATTTTATTAATCACATAAAGAGTTTGTTCATACAATGTTTACAAACTATGGACCCTACGAGATTTAGGGCATTAACTCCAACATTACCTTGTGTTTAACTAGTGTGTGGTAGCTCGCACAAGATACTCCTAGGCATCAGAACACGCTGGCTTGATCTATGCGACAGGCACTTGTCTACACTTAACCTCTACTAGTCAGCTGCTTACTTATGCGTGGGTTGTAGCTGCCTGCTTGTTCATCCAACCAAAATTTCATATTTCACTTTCAGCTTTAATAACTTAAATTTCAGACACAATCTTATGAAATTTCCTTCTAAGAACTCATTCCTAAACATCTAACTAGCTTACCTTAAAACCCCAACATTTAATTCCTCTCCACGAGTTTGAAATTTATCAACCTTTCAACTCGTCAGTGTAGCCTAAGATTCTTGAAAACTTGAAGAATTTCCTCAACCTTCAGCTCAATTCCATAGGAAATCTTCTTCTAGTAGCCTTGAATTAGCTTCTTCACAGCTCAAGCTTCAAATAAGTGGCAACTCTTTTTTTCTTAGCATGATTAAAATGGCCAAACTAAGCTTTACACTTCAAACTTCCTTATATACTGAGCCTACATGCTCACTAAGCTTCCTTAAGGTGACAGTTGATGCACAAACTCATTATTATGGCTTCTAAACACTCCACTTAGCCCACTAATTGGGTGATTAAGCTGAATGCTTAAGTCCTTCATCAACATCCAGGTTTACGTCCCATCTTCTGTTTCTTCTCGGCCAATGCATACCCCGGCTAACGTCACATTCCCTTGCTCATGCATCACTAACCAACGCATATGGTAGATTTACTCTTAGACACTTGTGCTTAGGCCTACTGCTCATAAATGCCTCCCTTAACTTTTAATACACCTTAGTGTCTACCATGTGTTCACCTAGGTAGAATTAACTGCCCGCATACTTTCCATCCTAGGCCTTGAGTGGCGTCTAAAGGCCCTTGACGCATACCTTCTATTACATTTCGCCAATTTCCACCATTAGGCTTTTAAGCCTACAGACACTCATGCATTCTGCACTTCTACGTTTCTAATTTTCTTCTAAATGTTAGCTTTATTATCTTTCCCGATAGCATAATTTCTAGAACTTAGGCAAATTCCTACTTCCTTTTCAACTTGACATCACGCCTACCTTCACCTACCATAGCTTTCCTAAATTTTGTCTAAGTGTTGGGTGTCCTTTACTACTCGAGAGTCCCCATTTCAAGACCTAGAAAATTTTTCCTTATCTCTACCTTATATGCATACTCATTATAACTTCCATAATATTTCAACTACTACAACCATTATAACTACTTGCACACTAGATTTAAAACACATGCTAGAATAATTAAACACGTAATTAAAAGGACTTAAACATGATTAACTAGTAAAATAGCTTTAGGAGTTTACACAAAACCATCAGGTTTCATCCTCAGCCCTCACACAACCAATAACCAGCCAAAACCATCATCCTACCCTTCACCTATTACGTTGACAGCACATTATCCAAACCCATCGCCAGCAGTTGATGGCTACGCAGCACCACACATAGCTCCATGACAACACCATACATGTGCACTTTCTTCCCATCGCCCATCACGGTATCTAATTTTTTGAGTTTTTGTCGCTCCACCTTAATTAAAAAATATATACATTCAAAGTATAGATTTTTTACGATTTTAAGGGGTTATAACTTCTTTGAGGATGTGTTTGTTATTTGATAAATTTATTTTAAAAAAAACGAGTTTCGAACTGAACCGACCTAAACCTAATCAAGATAGTTCGGTTCAAAAACCAAAACCGAGAAGATTCAATTTTGGTCTGTTCAAAGACATTCAAAATTGGACAGAATCGAATTGTGCACACCCCTATAGAAATAGACGAAATTGGATATGAAGAGGTTGGAGGAACCGTCACAGAGATCGTTGAAGAATTTGTGCCCTCAGTCATGATGATCGATCAATGAGGAACAAAGATTTCAAGAAGAAATCGCAAAAGGAAAAGAAAATCAGAGGAACTCAACAAAAAAATGTAGAAGAAGACGAGCAACCACCTCTATTATACCATATTACGCATAAATCGAGTAATGAGGAAAAAAGTGATGATATTATTGAAATTACACGTAAGGAATAAAACCCTGAATTAAATATATATACTGTAGGAAATTGGACATGAGGATTTCCATGAGCAACGGAATGATCGTTCCAAGTTCCATTCGTATTTGAACATACACAATTACAATCAAGAAACGCAAACATACAAGTCATGCACAATACAAAATTACAACATGCTTTACAAATATCAAGGGAAGAATTATACATACCTAAGACTCGTCTTCAAAATCCCTCGATCACGAACGCTCGTTCAATCTCCAAGACTGCAACTCATGAACGCTCGAACACAGTGACCGCAATACAACACGATCACAGTGACCACCACACGAACACGCGAATTCAACGAACGGCCTTCAAAAACCTCAACTTAGTCGAGTTGAGTACGACACCACCACCAAGGCTACCTTGGTATTCTCGGTGTGAGAATCCAAAAGTGTGAGCTTTATGTGGACTTGGTTAGAGGACGAGACCGGAGGAATAACAATCGTGTAAATGATTGAGCAAGTGGGAGATGATCAAAGTCTATCGCATAGACGAATGCCCAATCGTTTAGCAAAAGCTCTGCGATCGTTTAGCTAATGGCCAGCTGAGCAAACTTCATGTAGTGTCACTCCATGATCGTTTAGTCTCTCTTCAGCTATCGTTTAGTGAATCCTATTCACTTGACAGCCAGTGAAAACTTCCGAGAATAGAAAATCTCAAAGTCTACTTAATTTAGGAAAACATTTTTCCTTTTATCTCACGGTTACCATGAAACTATCAATAACCTCCCACTCAATTGGTTATTAGAGAAAAAGAGATAATTATCCAATAATTAATATTATTATAAATATATATGATAACCAGCTTACCATAGTATATTTGTAACCTATAGTTTTAATATTTCATCTCATGAAACATATAAACCATAGCTTTTTTCTATTTCATGGTACTTAATGTAAATCTCATTTACATTAATCCTCCATTTGATGTATCTCATACATCACACCGATCATATCATATATAATCGAATTACCTCTTGTCAATTTGAACATTTCAAATCAACAACAAGAACTGATTCTCAACTTGAATTCATTGAGCTACCATGGGAACCTTATGAACCTATAGCTCAATGCTCCAACGGTATATGAATAACTAACTAAACTCTTTAGTTATGGGATCCACCATCTGTTAACTGTCAATCACTCCACTAAAGATCGACAGTTGAACTCTTCTTACTATAGATATATTATGTGTCCATATCAACCAATCAACAACACGATATCCCTTCACAAATCACTCATAAGTACAGTTGGGCCAATAACCATTATGCCTTTGTAGTTACATTTAACTCCTTAAGTATCACTGATCCCTCTAATGAACATAAGTCATAGTTCTACTATAACTAAGTCCTCTCTTTCAAAGAGAAGTTGTGGCCACTATGTTCAAGACCCGGAATCAGCCTTTAAGGGAGCAATCTATCTACTTACCCCTGCTTCAGGGAAGAAGTGAATTTCATCTTGTGTAATTGAGTTGCCAACTCTCAAATCAGACAAATCCCCAAAAAGGTAGGCATGTTGAGTTGGAAATCTAGCCACTCTCACCCACACTAATCAAGGAATGCCCTCAAAGGCAAGAGTTCCCAAAACACTCAAGATTGAGGTCATGTCACCTATGGTCGTTTAGGTGAGATGTAAGTCTCAAGTATCAACGACATTATATACAGAGACGAATCATCTTGTGGTTCGGTCTTATATAAACTCTTTGTATAGGACACCTTCGCTCGCATGTCTCCACATGAATGGTCAGGATCTACCATTCGTAGTAGTTCACAACACTTGCAAACCTCTACAAAGCGGTTCGTATCCGTAGTATCACCAGGGTCGGGTATCCTTCCTTAATCCTTATACTATATACCTTTTTAGGTTTTCACTTAGAGCATGATCCACTTGTATATCTCGTATACATGCTTAAGTTTACATACAATAACAATGGAGCTTTGTTTATTGGATATGAGTAAAGCCAAATAAAATAACTCTAATTTTATTCATAACAATGTGTACAGTTTACAAATTATGAGACTCTGGGAGAATTAGGACACCAATCCCAACATATACTACCCTTCATAACAAATTGACAGTTGGCTAAAACAAATAAACTAAAGTACAACAATAGTACTTAATATTGTTTAATTAAGAATATGTTGTTAATTTGTTCTATTTGATAAGATTGGGCTAAAATATAAGGGGATACGAAAAAAGTTATTAACAAAACTTTTTTTAAGTACAATAGAGATAGGCAGATTTAAACCATAAATCTCTTGGTCACTAATACATTCATATGTCATTTGGCTATGTTCGCATTGGCCAAGCTTACTTTGAAAAGGCTTTACAAGATGATTTAATTTTTGTTATTATTATATAACCTAATAATTTGTGGTCAAACCCTACCATCAGGGTTTCAATATACAAGCTATGATTAAAAAAAAATATGAGAATTTGATCCTAAAATAAAGTTAAATTACAAATTTAGTCTTTCAACTTTAAGATTGTGTCTATTTGATATATGCACTTTTTATGATACAAATTTAAATTTTGGATTTCCAATTTTAAATAATTTACATATGTATCCACCACAAAATTGAAAGTTTAAAGTTTCATTAGACATAATATCTAATAAGATCAATACTTATTAGATGTAAAATTGAAAGTTCATAAACGAATTAAACACTTTCTACAATTTTCAAGAATAATCAACTATGGACTTTTAAAAGTTAAATAATCAAATAGGCAACTAAGCTTATATGATTCATAATTGAAATACAAACCTTTAATTTAAACTTTTAATACAAACTTGCGTTCCAAACTATACTTAGACAAAAAGGGGAAGGAAAAATTTAAATTACATTTCACACTCGTAAGTACACCTGTAGCTTGAAGCTCCAACGGTACATGAATAATTAATTAAACGCTTTAATTACATTATTCACCATCCGTTAACTGTCGGACACTCCACTAAAGACCGACAGCTGCACTCTTCGCACTACAGATATATTTTTGTGTCCATTGGATATAACCAATCAACAGTACGATGACCCTTTACAAATTGCTCATAAGTACAGCTTGGCCAAATTATCGTTTTGCCTCTGTAGTTATATCTAACTCCTTAAATACCATTGATCCCTCTAATGAACAATAGATCATAGTCCTACTATGATTAAACCCCTCTCGGGCAAGGAGAAGGTGTGATGCCACATTGTTCAAGACCCGGAATCAGCCCTTAAGGGAGTAATTTATCTACTTATCCCTACTTTGAGGAAAGAGTGAATTCCATCTTGTGTAGCTGTATTCCCAGTTCCCAATAAGATGAATCCTCAAAATGGTAAGTTTGTTGAGTCGGCGATCTGGCCACTCTCACCCATACAAATCAAAGGACTGCCCTCATAGGCAGGAGTTCATAACTCACTCAGAATTTAGGTCATGTTACCTATGGTCATCCTAGTGAAATGTAAGTCTCAATTATGAGCGGTGAAATATAATGAGCTAAACAATTCGTGTCTGGTCTTATACAAACTTTTTTGTATAGAATATTCCCGCTCGCATGTCTAATATATGAATGATCAGAATCAGATCATTTATAGCACTTTACAACATTTGTAACACCTACAAAGTGGACCATACTCATAGTGTCACCAGGATAAAGTACCTAGCCTTATCCATATACTACAGACCATTAAGGTTATCACTTAAACATGATCCACCTGTATGTCTCCATATACATGTTTAAGTTACAATGATAACTTTGGATGTTAGTTTATATGTTTGTGGTTAATAAACTAAAATATCACATATCTTATAGACATAGTGAATATATCATATATCTTATTAATCACATAAAGAGTTTGTTCATACAATGTTTACAAACTAGGACCCTATGAGATTTATGGCATTAACTCCAACATTACCTCGTGTCTAACTAGTGTGTGGCAGCTCGCACAAGATATTCCTAAGCGTCAGAACATGCTGGCTTCACCTCTGCGACGGGTGCTTGTCCACACTTAGCCTCCGCTGGTCAGCTACTTGCTTATGCGTGGGTTGCAGCTGCCTGCTTGTTCATCCAACCAAAATTTTATATTTCACTTTCAGCTTGAATAACTTAAACTTTAGACACAATCTCATGAAATTTCCTTCTTGGAACTCATTCCTAAACGTCTAACTAGCTTACTTTAGAATCCCAACCTTTGATTTTTCTCCATGAGTTTGAAATTTATAAATCTTTCGACTCATCCATGTAGCCTAAGATTCTTGAAAAATTGAAGAATTTCCTCAACCTTCAGCTCAATTCCATGGGAAATCTTCTTCCAACAGCCTTGAATTAGCTTCCTCACAGTTCAGGCTTCAAATCAGTGGCAACTCTTCTTTCTTAGCATGATTAAAATGCCCAAACTAAGCTTTACACTTCAAACTTCCTTATATACTCAGGCTGCATGGTCACTAAGCTTCCTTAAGGTGACAACTGATGAACTAACTCATTATCATGGCTTCTAAACATGCCACTTAGCCCATTAATTGGGTGATTAAGATGAATGCTTAAGTCCTTCATCAACGCCCAGGTTTGCGTCCCATCTTCTCTTTCTTCTCGGCCAACACGTACCCCGACTAACATCATATTCCCTTGCTCATGCATCACTAACCAATGCATATGCTGGATTTACTCTTAGACACTTGTGCTTAGGCTTGTTGCTCATAAACAGCTCCTTTAACTTCTAATACGCCTCAGCATCTACCATGCATTCACCTAGGCAGACTTCTAAACTTAAAATCATACTTGTCCTCAAGCATGCGTTATATTTAAGAAATTCTAACTCACCTTCATACTTTCCTTAGCGATGACCAGCTTCTTAGAATATAATTTACACACACCTTTGACCATCACCGCAATGCTCTCCTCCACTTTTGCTGCTTTTTCAAAAAGATCTTTTCTAAGTTAAATCCGGCAAGCCTTTGCTCAAAAAATTTTTATTCATTCATCGCAATTTTGTGTTTAGCTTTTAAGAATGCATTCATTCAAAAATACTTCAAAACTTTGCGATGGCTTATTCAACTGCGGCGTTGAACCTGGTTACGCCCTTCGTTTTGGCTTACTCCCACATGTGTCATGCGGGCATCCAACTTCGGTCGTGTTCCATATTCAACTTAACTCTTGTCTCATTTGTTTTGGCTTGCGCCGGACAGAGGAATTGCATTTATGTTCTGATCCTGATGACTTGCCTTCGTTTTGGCTTGCCCCCATGTGTGTCATGCGGACATCCAACTACAAGCAAGTGTCTTTCACAGCTTAACTTTTATCAACATGAGTTTCCCCATTGCATTGGCAGTGGAGTTATTATTCTCAAAATCTCACTTTAACTTTTTTTTTAAAATGATCGCAATATAATGAACGCAAATCTCCAAGACCGCTGCCACCCACAAACTTAGAGGTTGGCAGCGTTCTCACCGCAAAGCTAAAAACAAAATTACAAGAATGCGATAATAAATGTTTGAACAAAGGTTTGCACAAAATAAAACTTAAAACTTTCAAAATTTGAAGAAGCTAATGAAAGTAAAGAATGCCTTGTGTTGATCAGTTAGAAAATGCAATGAACTATACGTACCATCACAGAAACATCGCAAAACAACGCAATCGGGAAAAAGAGAATTTGAAAAGGATAAGGCATACAAGATAACAAGAAAATACCTTAGACGAAACAATGCATGCGCTCATGCATTGGAATCCACGTGATTGAAGCCATGCGTTGAAAGGTGAAAGGAATTCTTCTGTTGAACTATGAACCGAGGAGACTTATTGGTGCACCTACAAGAGCGAATGTACCACAACCAAGGAATCAGCCATATATCCAAAATAACAATAAAAATAAGATAGAATTAACCTATACTAAGAAAGCAAAGTAAAGATAGAGCAGAAGACGTCCCTAGAAAAATAAGAGTGTTGTCACCGCAAGGAGTCTTCCATGTAGGAGATAGCTCTCAACTGCTTGGGTCAAGTTGCCCTGACCATTGGAACTTCCGGCAATTGTTGGGCGCATGCGGCCGTCATGTGCTTAGAATTACCTTCAGCTCTTTTGCGACTGATTGCCCTTCTACCTTGGGGTCAACATTGGCTTTCAGCGCATTGCCTACACTTCAATATTGTTTGCAACCTGGTCGCACAAGCAGCAATACTTCCAAGATAAAAAAGTTTGCTCGCAGAGACACAAAACTTGACAAATATTTAGCTGCCAAGTCCCCTGCAACGGCGCCAAAAACTTGGTGGCGGGAAATTAGAAGTCAATTTTACTCGACAACCAAAATCCCGTGGACGTGGTATGCGATGCATGTTCCTAAGATATGCGTTGATAGTCATGTGTCGATGGTCATGCGTTGGAATGATAATGCATTAATGAATGTATGCGATGACCATGGGTCCTGCCACAAGTTTTCTTATGCTGGAACTAAGCATAATTCCAACGCAAGTTTCTTGGGTAATCCGAGGTCGAACACAGGGACTTGTAGCTATATGATTATGGTAATGTGCAGGCGGTAGTTTAAATAAAAGAATGGAAGGGATGTTGCTAAGTTAATCCTACTCCTATTCCTATCTAACAGGCAACGCAATGAGAATATGCATGAAAGGTAGAGATACGACAAATCTTGACATAAAATAAATGTGTGAGAAAATAGACAAAATGCGGAGAAGATTTCATTGCAATACTTAAGAGTGACCGCAAGGGCAACCTTAGTCAACGCAAGCCATGTGATGATGCTATACGCACTAAAAGCCTAAATGTAGGACGTATGCGGTGTGTATGCATAAGTGTCAAGATGACCGCATATCGCCACCATATCCTACTTCCTGGACACAGCCATTGTCCTCTCCGCAGGGTGCATACGCTGTGTAATAACAAACAGAGCTCATTCCTAAGTCTTCATTCTTGCTTATGCAAACCTAATCTAGCCCTCTCGAGCATCAATTCTAACCTAGCTCTCTCGAGTCATTAAGGTCTTTCTTTAGACTCTCTCTCGAGTAGCTCTAAAGGTGTGATGGGTGTATACATAAGACAAGGTAGCCGCATGAACTTAGTTGACACAAGATTATTCCTATTTGCTTAATGTGACCAACCACTTACCCTCCCAGGTAGTTGGTTGTTGTTGACTTTACTCACAGAAAAGCATTGCGTTAGCCTATAGACAGGCATTGTCGCAGTTTCACACTAAGAAAATAAGGTTTTCTCATGCACTCACGCAATGCACACCTCTCAGTGGGTTACTACATGTTTCATATCTCTAATCCACACGACTAAGTATGCGATACTCTAGCAGTCTCACTAAGTTTTGCAATGAAAATAAAGATGCTAAGCAAAGAAGATAGAGATGGAGTCGAAGGAATAGAGAAATGCATTGAAAACAAATTGTATTAATTCCTTAATTCCAAAATGTCACACAATACAATATGAGAAAAGAAAGGAAAAGGAAATGACCAGCTGGAAGCAAAGATTTGTTCCCAGCGGATGTGCGTCAAGGCTGGTGGTGGTGCCATGCATGGGCAGAGGAACTGACTCTCTCGAGATCTAGCTCTGGTTGAAGGCTCCGGTCGTCACTTGGAATGGATGAAGGAGGTGAAGAACTCTCAGCTATCATCTCACGCGTTTGTCTGGATTGCAAGGATTCGCCCTAGGCGAAGCTCAGGCGAAAACCTTGGATGTCTTGAATTTCTGCTCATCAGCTTCTATTTATAGAGCTTGAGTCACCGACAACATTAATTGGACTGCTCTGAGTCTGACATTCGGTGCTTTAATCCTTTTCTGAATCTCTGCTACTAACGGCGTGGTAGGTGAAATGTCAACATCATCTTTTGGATTTTCTCGAGGTAGATGCGTTGATACGTTCATTCCACCTACCTTGCGTTGATCCCATTAGTTTACGTTGTCGCATAGCCACAATCATTCAATGGCCACATTCGCTTAATACCGCAACTCTACATGATGACCGCAATCGCTTGAGGGGCGTAACTCCTATGCGATGGACGCATACAGCTGATTACCGCAAAATCCATGCGTTGATCGATGCATTTTCCTTTGCGATTGAGTGTTTCTTTACATGCGGTCGTCTATACGGTGGTTCGGTTTCCGCGTTTGCGTTCATTTCCTACATTGGCTATAAAAATAGAATATTGAACGCATAATTAACGCAAAGTAACGGGTTAGCTGAGATTCATCATACTGATCGATGGAAGCTCTTTTTCTCGTGAATTATTAACATGATTGCCGCATATTTTGCCTAACAACCTTCATAATTTTAAGTAAAAGGCCTAAGATGATATGCATTTCTGCATGTCATCAGCTTCTAAAGAAAAAGAGCTTGCGTCGATCAGTATGATGAATCTCAGCTAACCCGGTACTTTACCTCATTATCATGGCTTCTAAACATGCCACTTAGCCCATTAATTGGGTGATTAAGATGAATGCTTAAGTCCTTCATCAATGCCCAGGTTTGCGTCCCATCTTCTCTTTCTTCTCGGCCAATGCATACCCCAGTTAACGTCACATTCCCTTGCTCATGCATCACTAACCAATGCATATGCTGGATTTAATCTTAGACACTTGTGCTTAGGCTTGTTGCTCATAAACACCTCCCTTAACTTCTAATACGCCTCAGTATCTACCATGAGTTCACCTAGGCAAACATAACTGTCCACATACTGTCCATCCTAGGCCTTCAGTGGCCTCTAAAGGCCGTTGACTTATACCTTCTATTACACTTGGCCAATTTCCACCATTAGGCTCTTAAGCCTACAGATGCTTATGTGTTCCTCACTTTTATGTTTCTGATTCTCTTCTAATTGTTAGCTTTATTATCTTTTCCGGTAGCACAACTTCTAACACTTAGGAAAATTCCCACTTCCCTTTCAACCTGTCATTGCGCTTACCTTCACCTGCCATAGCTTTCCCAAATTTTGTCTAAGTGTTAGCTACCCTTTATTACTCGAGAGTACTCCATTTCAAGACCTAAAAATATTTTTCCTTATCTCTACCTCACACACATACTCATTATAACTTCCATAATATTTCAACTACTACAACCATTATAACTACTTACACACTAGATTTAAAACACATGCTAGAATAATTAAACACATAATTAAGAGGACTTAAACTGTTGAATCAACACCAACACGCAGCGGAAGTGAACAGGATCCATAAGTACTCTAATTCATTAATTTTGGTTGAAAAGAAACGTGCTAAAAACAGAGTATAATGGGTTTCAAAAATATACCTTGGTCGAACCATCGAAATTTCTATTTTCAGCTGCTAAATCCTCTGAATCCTTGTGTAGACCACTACAAGATCTTCCCTACTCTTCTCTTAGTGCTCTAGATTGAGTTGTGGGACCCAAAATAAGCTGGAATCAAAGGGAATATGGAGAAAGCTCACTAAACCAACCTATTGAAGAACACCTTCTTCATCCGAATTTTTCAGTAAAAATTCAATCGGTTCATCCTCTATTCTTCACTCCAATCTCTTCAATATATTGCAGACTATCATGCAAAGAGATGTGTTGCATGGGATGCAGCTCATGCTTGGATTAAACCAAAAGAAGAGGTGGTGGGTTCCTTGTAAGCTAGTTGAAAATGAATATGAAAAACCCATATTTAATTTTGTGTAGTTTTCCAATTTCCAAAATCTATTTTGATTTTAAAATCATATTTTATTTCTAAAAACAAAATTTTTTAATTTTACAAATTAATTTTCTAATATAATTATTTAAATAATTTAAATAGTTCTGATTAATTTGTATCCAATATTAAATCAATTTTTACACAAATTCATCTTGATATATTTAAATCATATTTAAATATATTTTCTCCAATTCCATTTTATTCTAATTTGAACGTTTCAAATTAACTTATCACACTACTCTAGAGCTAATCCATTTCTGAGCTAGAAGGGAGACCTCATGGACCTACAGATCATGGGCTCCAACGATCCGAGATTAATCGGCTAAACTCATTAGATCGATCTAACCCTATTCGTAAACTAATGAGTCACTTCACTAAAGCCTTGAACTCCCCTCACTGTAGACATATTATGTCCACTCGATATAACCATGATTAGTAAGTTAACCCTTCACAGGTTGTTCGTAATAATGGCCGGGTCAAATCTCTGTTTTACCCCCGAAATTACCTCTTGTTCTTTAAGTCCCACTGATCCCCTAATGAACAATTATTTTGTGATCCAATCACAAAACCGAGTCCCTCTCATGCCAAATGAGAGGGTGGGATCCCTTGTTCAAGCCCCAGAATCAGCACTTAAGGGAACAACCTCTCTAAGATCCCTAAAGTGGGTAGGAGTGAATTCCCTCTTGCACCCTATGTCCTCGGCTATCTATTCGGTCTTACCCCTGAAATAGCAATCATATTAAGCCAGCGTTGTTGAGTCAATCCTCACCTATGCAAATCTAAGGACAATCTCGAATAAACAGGAGTTCATAGTTAGCTTAGGATTAAGGTCAAGTTCCCTAGGTCATCGCTTTGAAATAGCCAGTCTTAAACAGTAAACAACGTTATAAAGTAAGAGTGACTCATTTCGTAGTCCGATCTTGTACAAACTCTTTTGCACAAGAACACCCCTACTCCTCATGTGCAACATGAACGAATTAGGATCACTTCGTTTACAGCACTTTATAACTCCTTGTAACAACTATAGAGTAGGTCGTATCCAATAGTGTTACCATAATAAGGTACCCAACATTATCCATGTACTATATATCATTTTGACTATTTACTCGATCCTGATCCACCTTTATGTTTCCACATAAAGTTCAAGTACTCATCCAATAGTCAAGGGACTTTTAGGTTTATTGGATTTCTATTCAAGCAATAGATCTATTCAATAGCACCTTTATAGAATTTTTATAATAAGCTTCATTGTTTACATACCACGAGTTTTAGGACATAAAACCCAACAAACTCCCACTTGGACTAAAACTCCAGTGGTAACTTATACATCTGATATATAAGACTGAGTTTTTGAGTTTTATAGAGAAATACAATAAACTAGGGCATCCCATATCCATATTTTACCATTCGGTATCTCTATACCCGATACTTCTCCCACATGCCCTAGGTTATCTAGTATTTCTAGTCCTACTAGGCAATTCTCAAACACTTTAGCCGAGAGAATTATTATAAACATGTTAGTATACAATAGGTTTTTGATAAAACTATAAAGGGATGGCATCTTAATCTCAATAATAGCCAGGAAGGACACTTTCCTCCTACTACATTGAGGTACTCTCAACTCTTTGAGCAAGATGCATCTGACCTGTCTCAACAACTCTTTGTTAACAGTCAGATCTAGAAATCTTTAAACTTTCTATACTTTGATCTAGCCATTTAGATATCTGAATATCTACAAATGGCTTTTAACAATTTTATTTTCAACAGAGGTTAGAACAAACATAATTTTTTGGAAAAAAAAAACATTTCATTTACTACAAAAATATCTACAATTTTTTCTATACAAGTTTTAACAATTAAAAACGAGTAGCAATTTCTCCCACTGGATGAGCTGAGTAAATGGTCCTAGGGACAAGTTAGCCTAGCTACCTTTCTCTGCTCTCTTCTCAACAAGATATTGAGGGCAGTGTCTCCTTCAGTTCCTTTCATCGTTGCAATAGAAACAGTTCCCTTTGTAGTGCTATCTTTGCCTTTCAATCTAGTAGGCTTCTTCTTCCCTTTCCCTTTGCCTTTCTTCACAAGAATACTCTTACTCTTTGAAGAGGAGGCAACATCAGGCTTGGAGGATATTCCTCTCTTTTTGGCAGTAGTAACATTTACTTCTGGCACCAGACCCTTTGTTCTCAACATTGTTTGGTAAGCCTATAGTTCATTCAGTAGAGTAGTCAAATTTTATTCATAAATGCATTCAGAATTGCAGAAAACTCTTCGGAAGAGATTCTAGAATAAAACCAACTTGACTTCTCTCGTCCATGACAGCATCATTTATTTCTTCCATATTAAAGTGGACCATCATGTCCAGGATATGTTCACAAACATTGGTCCTCACTTTGATGCGACTGTTGTAAACGTACTTAATGGCATCCCTCGCAGAGATTCTATAATCTCTTTGGCAGTACTCATATCCTCATGCTTCTTTTGTTAACACATCAGATAAGATGGCAAGGATATAAGCATAGGCTATATCATTAGCCTTGACCCATCTATCATATACATCCCGAACATTTTGGTTTGTGTTAGAGCTAGGAATGGGAGGACAATCCTCAGTTAAGACAAACCACAAATTGTCTATCACAAATATCATGTTCAAATTTGATTTCTAATTCACATAATTATCCTCAATGAGTTTATCTGATGCCAACACTTGTATTAATGAACTTGTCATTTTGAAATTTTATATCCAATCAAGCAATTTTAATAATTTACCCAAGATTATTCTTTTGCAACGATACTACATCAAGACATTCTTGACTAAATACTACCTCCATAATAACTCATATTCCGATAGTCATTTAGGTACCGCTTTTGATCAAACATTATTAACACTTAAGAAATCTGTAAGTGTAGACCCGCCATTTTCGGATCTTATAGAACGATATGGGTATCGCTCCGAAATGGAAAATAATACCCAAGATGAAACTATAAAACCGTATTCATTTTACTGAAGCCTGTGTTGTTTCAAATCCTATGTTACAACCCTCCGTAAGGATAGTCGTCGTTAAACGACTAGCAAACGACCGCATAAAGCTAACCAGCTGGCACAATATAGGAATCTCATGGTTCAGACTAATGGAGGAGACTGCAGGATATGTGGACATATTTCCTTCACCCACTTACTATGAACTACTTCCTCCGTTCACCTTGATATTGACTCATATAAAACACATTCCAAATGGAGGTCACTTCCAGGGTGACACGAAGCGTCATATGAATCTCATGGTGCGAACTATATGGAGACGTGACAGTTGAAATCATAATCTAGATCTCTGATCGAACAACTTCCCCTTATTCACCCGAATCTAAATTTAAGCTAAAAAAACTTTTCGAAGGGAGGTCACTTCCAGGGTGACACAAAGTACCGCTTAAATCCAGACTGTGAACTCTTAGGGATGCGAGAGCTAAGAATAACATATCGCGTATGTTATTAATCTCCCACTGAAGTTTTCTAATAACTCTATCATATGGAAGTTATTCACTTTGGGTAACTACATACTTAGGTTCAATTAAAAATAACCCTAAGTCTATGTGGTTTATCCATGTATAACTCTTATAAATGGACTTAAACCTACGATATCTAGGTGATAAATGCTTTAATTACCTCACATCGCTCACGAATACTCATAAAACTGGTTACCAACGCTCAATTATTCGGTCATAATCCCCAGGTAGGAGGTGTTCCGTAGACCGTCAACTTAAATACCCCCAACCTTCGACAGGATTATATACCGGTTGAGTTTGTAATCCTAGTTTTACAAGTTTAACAACCTATTTTAACTAATTAAAATAAGTGGTTAATCTACGTGAGCATGCAGTTGTTCTTCATTATGGATTTTAAATGTCTAACCTAATTTTATAACAGTTTATAAAACTTTAGACATGTTAAACATCCACAACATACAGGTATTCAATATCTAATATAACACTTATATTAGATACAAGAAACCCTCACATGCATACTATATATTATAACAAATTATAACATACTTTCAATGCATGTCGCATGATTCCTATGGTGGGATTTTAAATCTAAATGGCATACTATATGTACATACAAGATTTATTTAATTATAACATACATCAAATGCTTAAATAATTAAACACATACTGATATGGTTTTAGTTTTGGCAAAAACAAGCAAACAAAAGCCTAACTATTACAAAAACAGCTTCAACACCGTTCGAACCGCCCTAAAACCGTTTGAACCAGACCAGTAGAGTCTGAATTGGACAACCCACAAACCATTTGAAGTTGAACCAGACCAAACCCCAAAAAACCGGTCGAACCGGCTTCTCTTGCTCTCACCCATAATCTCGTCAAGTCAGATCGTTTAGCATTGACAACCATTGTCATGCATTTGGCTTGATCGTTTAGCAACCAATGCCTATCATTTATCAAAGCTACACGATCATGTAGTATTTTCCTTCTATTGTATAGTGTCATCGTCTAGCGCCAGAGGAAGCTACATGATCGCTTAGTGTCAAACATTATCTCATAGCTCTATCGAGTACGAACAATTTACTAGACGATCGTTTAGCTCCCAATGTTTAGCATTGCATCTTGATCGTTTAGCGTGCGCCCGAGGTAAGCGATCGCCTAATGCTATCGCATAGTAATCAACGCATCGCTCAGCTGCCGCACATAGGTAAACGATCGCTTAATGTTATCGCTTAGCATTTCAATGCATCGCTTAGATACCACATGGAGGTAAACGATCGCATAGTGCTATCGCATAACAACTCAATGCATCACTTAGCTCCCGATCAAAGATAAACAATCGTGTAAGCGAGCGCTCAGTGCCATCGCATAGCTCTTCACCGTATTGCTTAGCTCCCGATCAGAGGTAAAAGATCGTGTAAGCGATTGCTCAACGCCATCGCATAGCTCTTCGCCGCGTTGCTTAGCACCCACCCTAAGCTACACGATCGTATAGTTTTTCCTTCATATTGTCTAATGCATGAAGCTAAACGATCGTTTAGCTACTGAAGCTTAACGACGATATGAACAGAGGCTGAACGTCTGGAATCTGCAACTCGGCCCCTTCGCTTGTTTCTTCGTATTGCAGCTTCATTTCAACTCTAATGACTCCAAATAAATTACAGACTCTTGGGAAGACATTAAAGCTCATCAAACAAGAGCCAATTACAAATTTAAACGAAAAATCAAAGAGAAATTAAAGGCCAAAACTCAGAAAACCATATCAGTATAGCAGTTTCATATTTTCATACAAAACACCCACCAAACCAGAATTAATCCATTGAATGCTTATAAGATGCTCTGATACCAATTGTTGGATCAACACCAGCACGCAGCAGAAGGGAACAGGATCCATAAGCACTCTAATTCATTAATTTTAGTTGAAAAGAAACATGCTAAAAATATAGTATAATGGGTTTCAAGAAGATACCTTGGCTGAACCATCGAAATCTCTATTTTCAGCTGCTAAATCCTCTGAATCCTTGTGTAGACCACCACAAGATCTTCCCTACTATCCTCTTGGTGCTCTAGATTGAGTTGTAAGACTCAAAATAAGCTGAAATCAAAGGGAATATGGAGAAAACTCACTGAACCAACCCATTGAAGAACACCTTCTTCATCCGAATTTTTCAGTAAAAATTCAATCGGTTCATCCTCTATTCTTCATTCCAATCTCTTCAATATATTACAAACTATCATGCAAAGAGATGTGCTGCATGGGATGCAGCTCATGCTTTGAGTAAATCAAAAGAAGAAGTGGTAGGTTCCATGTAAGCTAGTTGAAGATGAATATGAAAATCTCATTTTTAATTTTGTGTAATTTTTCAATTTCCAAAATCTATTTTGATTTTAAAAACATATTTTATTTCTAAAAATAACATTTATTAAATTTATAAATTAATTTCATAAATTAATTTTCTAATAAAATTAATAAATAATTATTTAAACAATTTAAATAATTCTAATTAATTTAATATCCAATATTAAATTGATTTTTACTCAAATTCATCTTCATATATTTAAATTATATTTAAATATATTTTCTCCAATTCCATTTGATTCTATTTGAACATTTCAAATTAACTTATTACGCTACTTTAGAGCTAATACATTTCCGAGCTAGTAGGGGGACCTTATGGACCTACAGATCATGGGCTCCAACGATCCGAGATTAATCGACTAAACTCATTAGACCGATCTAACTCCCATTCATAAATTAATGGGTCACTCCACTAAAGCCCACAGTTGAACTCCTCTCACTGTAGACATATTATGTCCATTCGATATAACCATAATTAGTAAGTTAACCCTTCACAGGTTATTCGTAATAACGGCTGGGTCAAATCTCTGTTTTAGCCCTGAAATTACCTCTTGTTCCTTAAGTTCTCACTGAACCCCTAATGAACAATTGTTTTGTGATCCAATCACAAAATCGAGTCCCTCTCATGCCAAATGAGAGGGCAGGATCCCTTGTTCAAGCCCTAGAATCAGCACTTAAGGGAACAACCTCTCTACTATCCCTAAAGCGGGTAGGAGTCAATTCCCTTTTGCACCCTATGTCCCTAGCTATCTATTCGGTCTTACCCCTAAAATGGCAGTCATATTGAGCCAGTGCTGTTGAGCCAACCCTCACCTATGAAAATCTATGTGCAATCCCGAATAAATAGGAGTTCATAGTTAGCTCGGGATTAAGGTTAAGTTACCTAGGTCATCGCTTTGAAATAGTCAATCTTAACTAATAAACAGCATTATAAAGTAAGAGTGACTCATTTTGTGATCTGATCTTGTACAAACTCTTTTGCATAAGGACATCCCCACTCCTCATGTCCAACATGAATGAATTAGGATCACTTCATTTGTAGCACTTTACAACTCCTTGTAACAACTACAAAGCATGCCGTATCGAATAGTGTTGCCATAATAAGGTACCCAACCTTATCCGTGTACTATAGATCATTTTGACTATTTACTCGAACCTGATCTACCTTTATGTCTCCACATAAAGTTTAAGTACTAATCCAATAATCAAGGGACTTTTAGGTTTAATAAATCTATTCAATAACACCTTTATTGAATTTTCAGAATAAGCTCCATTGTTTACATATCACGAGTTTTAGGACATAAAACCCAACATTAAACATGATTAACTAGTAAAATAGGTTTCGAGGTTTACATAAAACCATCAGATTTCATCCTTAACTCTCACGCAACCAACAACCAACCAAAACCATCGTCCTACCCTTCACCCATTACATTGACAGCACAGTATCCAAACCCATCGCCAGTAGTCGATGGCTGTGCAGCACCACACACGGCTCCATGACAGCACCATACATGCGCACTTTCTTCCCATCGCCCATCACGATATCTAATTTTTTGAGTTTTTGTCGCTCGACCTCAATTCAAAAATCTATACATTCAAAGTATAGATTTTTTAGGATTTTGAGGACTTATGACTTCTTTGAGGATGTGTTTGTTATTTGATAACTGTATTAAAAAAAAAAAAAAAAAAAAAAAAAAAAAAGAGATTTCGATATGAACCGACCTGAACCGAATCAAGACGGTTTGATTCAAAAACCAAAACCGAGAAGATTCAATTTTGGTCTGTTCAAAGACATTCAAAATTGGACAGAATCAAATTGTGCACACCCCTATAGAAATATACGAGATTGGATATGAAGAGATTGGAGGAACCGTCATAGAGATCGTTGAAGAATTTGTGCCCTCAATCATGATGATCGATCAATGAGGAACAAAGATTTCAAGAAGAAATCGCAAAAGGAAAAGAGAACCGGAGGAACTCAACAAAAACGCGGAAGAAGACGAGCAACCCCCTCTCTGATACCATATTACGCATAAATTGAGTAATCAGGGAAAAAGTGATGATATTATTGAAATTACACGTAAGGATTACAACCTTGAATTAAATATATATACTGCCCTTCATAACAAACTGACAGTTGGCTAAAACAAATAAACTAAAATACAATAATAGTACTTGATAATTTAGAAGTAGCATTTTTTTTTTTTTGTTTAATTAAGAATATGTTGTCAATTTGTTCTATTTTATAAGATTGGGCTAAAATATAATGGGATACGCAAAAAGTTATTCAAACTTTTTTTTTTTAGTACAATAGAAGTAGACAGATTCAAACCATAAATTTTTTAGTCACTAATACATTTATATGTCATTTGGCTATGCTCTCATTGCCAAGCTAACTTTGAAAAGTCTTTATAGGATGATTGAATTTTTGTTATTATTATATAACCTAATAATTTGTTGGTCAAACCCTACTATCAAGGTTTCAGTATACAAGCTACGATTAAAAAAATATATAAGAATTTGATCTTTAAAATAAAGTTAAATTACAAATTTAGTCTTTTAACTTTAAGATTTTGTGTCTATTTGATATATGCACTTTTTATGATACAAATTTAATTTTGGATTTCTAATTTTAAAAATTTACATATGTATCCACCACAAAATTGAAAGTTTAAAGTTTCATTAGACATAATATCTAATAAGATCAATATTTATTAGGTGTAAAATTAAAAGTTCATAAATGAATTAAATACTTTCTACAATTTTGAAGAATAATCAAATATGGACTAAAGTTAAATAATCAAATAGGCAACTAAGCTTATATGATTCATAATTGAAATACAACCTTTAATTTAAACTTTTAATACAAACTTGCGTTTCAAACTATACTTAGACGAACAGGGGAAGGAAAAGTTTAAATTATATTTCACACTCAAACGACATGTCGAAATCACTACAAACAATAGATTTTTACCCAATAAAATAAAATAACTCACACCGGAAAATTCAAGAAAGCAGTTAAAACACCGGGCAACCGTCAACCACCACGCCTTTAGCGGTGGGACAACTTGCAAGCAAACAATGATCCGTGTCCACTGGATTGGAACCCCACCAATTCATATGCACTCGATCACCCAATGTAAAGTGAATGAGCACCGCCATGAACGCCACGCCGGCGTCCAACGCCGCCGATAAAATATAGTTATACCGTTGCCACCACCTCTTCCGGTACCGGAAGACGAAGTAGTTAAAGATCGTGCCGACTAAAAGCCAGGAGTTGTAATTAATCGGCGCGGCTGGGGGCATGTATGCGGTGGCGCCGAAGAGGACGGGGAGGTTGATGAGAGGAATCCAGGTTTGGTTGGGGAATAATCGGTGGATGAGATAGACGAGGAAAGGGCCGAGGAGGCCGCCGAGGAAAAACCAGTTGAGAGTTGGGTAGTTCCCTTGGGAGCCGAATATGCGCTTTGGGCCGACTAAGCCCCATATGACCGACGCGTCGAAAAAAACTCGGTCGCTTGGACAAGTCCATGGGCTGTTTGAGGAAGCGCTTTGATGGCATATGTGGTCCACGGTTGATAAAAGCCACCATGCAACGCTGATGTTCACTGTCCCAGCTAGTATTGTTCCAATCAGCTGCGTACACATGGATAGTGAAAAGGCTGTTAATTCTTGAATTGCACAATATTTAGAGATAAAAATATAGCACTACTTCCAACTAACCCCTCCTTTTCATTATTTGACACGTCATCAAATGATCTATTAATTTAAAAAGAAATTATCATGTGGCAACTATGATTGAATAATTGAGTTGAAGACCCAAAAATAGATATGCATCTAAGTATTTTTCTTTTAAAATTAATTCTTTTCAAAATCAATTTATGGAAGTGGTCATATTTATGGTATGTTTCATAAAGTGTTTAATTTTGAAAATAAGTTATTTTAGAAAAAAGTGAAATGTTTGGCAAACACTCTACTATCAAAATATATTTTAATCTGTTTCTATAAAAAAAAATTAAATAAAAATGATTTTTTGAAAAAATATTTTTTTCTCTAGTCAATCCAAATAGATACTTAAATTAAATATTTTAACCATCATGTTGTAGATTCAACATTCTACTAATTTTCTTGACAATGTTGTAGACTTAGACGAGTTGTTATATAAAATTAGTCCAAATGTAGTTGAGATATAAAAATAGATACTTTCTAATTTTTTTATTAAAATAGAATCAAGAATAAATTCTTCGGGCCGGTAAATAGTCGTTTTTATGTTATATTATAGGGAAATTATTTTAAATGACAAAATTACTGAAAATATTTATAAATAATAGCAAATTTTCATTGTTCATCTATGATAGACCGCGATATACCCTACGACAGATAAATAGTTAAATTTTGTCATATTTATAGATATTTTGTTTCATTTTTTTTATATTTGAAAAAAAAAATCCTAAGTCTAACCTTTTTGTATGGTAAATAAATTATACTTCTGAACAATGTTAGATTTCCTAGCTTTATTAGAGAGAGAGAAAAGGAGCATTTTAATTTTATTTCAGCCACTCCAACTTTTACATACATTATATCTCATACTTTAAACTTCTAAAGCATCTATTTTAGATGTCTTTGCCGCCGCCGTCGTCATAATAATAATAATAATAATATTATTATTTATTTTTAGTAGAACAATTGTGAGGATTTGATCAATCAACTTTAAAAAGTTGTTTATATTAGCTGAGTACATTATGCTTACTTTTTCTATATTATTATGTTACACAATATCTATCTATTAAATGTTGAACTCAAACTACACTACAACAAAACACATTTTTAATAAAATGTTAATTTTCTTTTAATGACAATTGATAAGTGATTAATCTGTGACATTGGAAAACTAAAAAAAAAAAAAAAAAAAAAAACTGATATCTGAAAATCAGTATTTTTTTTATCGCCAAAAATGTGATTTTTGGACTTTTATGATAGTTTTTTCTCTCACCCCCTTTATTTTAGATATGCTCTTGTGTCATGAAAAATCTTTTTTTTGTTGTAATGCTAACATATGTGACTTAAATATAGGTCATGTAGAATATTAAAATACATATTTGATGTCATGTTATCGACGTGATGAGAATCAAAATTGTTATATATTTTAAAGTTGATGTTTTGAAAATTTAGATACCAAAATAAACTAATTTTTAATAAAAGAGTAAAAGTGTACCTGAACAAGGAACATGGACCTAGGAGGGATCTTCATGTAATGCCCTAATTTGAAATCACTCAGAAAGCTGACTGCTTGAGCCATGCTTATATACCCATAAGTCTTGAAGCACACATTGGCTATTGGCCTTCCAGGTAATATCACTCCCATCAAATACTCTGTTATAATATTCAGCCCTGGAGTCTGTTCCATACATAATAAAATTTCTTAACTAAATCAAATTTTATGAAATTTTTTATATAAAAAATTATAAGACAAAAACCACTATTAATGACGGAAAAATTATAGTGCCCCACGCCCTACATTTTTTGCTTCATCATAATATGTTTATATTTAAACGAGCCTTTCTCTTGAGTAGATGGTCCGCTGCCAAAATGAATTTAGTTTAGTGGTATTGATATACACTCTGATCTAAGAAGTCAGAGGTTCAATCCCCTTTCCCACCGTTGTTGTACTCAAAAAAAAAAAAAAGAAAAAGAAAAGAAAACTAGATGGTGCACAGAGAAGGATAATGATTATGTGTGACTACGTTGTACCTAATTCAATGCCTCCCATTTTTCTAATATAACAAAAATAAAATATAAAATTAAATTAAAAAACAATTGCCACTAGCAAACTTTTATTGAGTGTAGCTTTAGATGTATAAAAGATGAGTGCAACTCACATTGCACCTCAGTTTTTTCCATTTGATATAGATGAAATTTTTCAATGTGGACACGACCCTATATTAGATAGACATGGTATATCTTTAAATCAATTAACAATGAGAAGAGTAGCTCATGTATCTTTTAAAAATTGTGAGGTCTCTCTATCTTTTCATTGTGAGATCCTTAACACGCCTATAAGATTATTGTGAGTGTCCAGCCCACTTGTTGTTGCACAAGTAAAACTTTACTTTAAACTTGTGTTTTATGAGCCCAATTGGGGCTATTTTTTGTTGGCCCATCTTGAAAGCCTAGGCTTTCTTTTATGTGATATGAAGATGACCTAAAAGAAAAAAAAAAGTGAAAAATAGGCCGAAAATTGAGAGAAAGACAGCAGTTCGATTTTTTAGCGACAACTTTCACAAAGTTATTGATTGCTAGAGTTTGAATCGTTGGATCGTGCTAAAATTTGGTCAACTTATTCGGGATACATAGGGTCTTCTTTTGAATGGTTGGATCATTTTTTGAGCTCTAGTTTGTCCGTAATCACTGCCGAATAGGACCCATAAAATTGGATGATTTTCATTCTTTTTATCTCTCAAGTGTTCATCATTTATGTATGAAAGTATCGGTGGGTAATGAACCTTTATATGATTAATTTGGGTTATTTTTCCCTCAATTTAAATATAATAAGAGAAGTTGACAAGGGTGGACTTCTCACAAGTCCTGTGGTTTTTACCCTTCACATCAAAGAGATTTTCCACGTATAATTCATGTATGCTTTTTGCTTTTAGTCTTCTAGAATTTTGTGGTTTATTGCTATCTATTGTTTGATTGATTGCTTGGTGATTATTTGTGATTTATTTAAGGTGTTTTGAAGAACAATTATTTGGTTGATTGTTTTGAAGGAAATCCTAGTGGGTTGTTGTATATCGTTTGGGTTCTATCAGTTGGTATCTGAGCAGGTTTTAATTTAATCCTTATTATGGAGTCTACTAGTAATGGTGGAGGTAGTTCAATGATAAAATTGACATCAACCAATTATTCAATCTGGAGATCGATGATGGAGGATTTGTTATATTGCAAAGATTTATTTGATCCAATTGAAACAACTACAAAGCAGATTGCATAATTTCTAAACCTGCAAAACCAGAAAAAAAAAAATGGAAGAAAAATATTGGGGAAAGTTAAAGAGAAAAAATTTGGTGACTATTAGGTAGTGGGTTGATATTAGCATTTTCAACCATTTTTCTAAGGAGTCTGGCCCATATGAGTTGTGGAAGAAACTAAAAGACCTTTATCAAAGGTAGACCGCACATAACAAAACTTCTTTAATCAAACAGCTTGTTAATTTGAAATTGAATGGCGGGAAGTCTGTTTTTGAGCATTTGACTACTATGAAAATTGATTTTAATGATGAATTGTAGGCTTTGTTCTTGTTGAGTTCTTTGTCGGACAGTTAGGAAACCTTGGTTGTGACTATTAGTAACTTTGCTCCACAAGGTGTTTTGTCTTTGGATGTTATCAAACAAAGCATGTTCAACGAAGAGATAAGAAGAAATGAGATAGAAGTTGATAATTCACATACTCTTATTGCTGAGAATTTTAGAAAAAACAATAGTAAGGAACCTAAAGACCGTAGTACTCAAAAGGGAGATCCAAGTCTAGAGACAAAAAGACTAGAACATGTCATTACTATAACAAACTTGGCCATATAAAAAAGTTTTGTTATCGTTGGAAAAAAGAACAAAGAAGAAGCAAGACTCACAAAAAGAGAAAGATGATAAAAATACTGCAACAATTATTTCTCAGAGTGATAATGTTGTCATCTTGATTTGTGCAACCAGTGAATGTCATAATGTAGAAATTCAAACAGAGTGGGTGGTAGATTCATATGCTTCATACCATTGTGTTCCCAAAAGAGAGTATTTCATGAATAACTATCAATCTTATGATTTTGGTAGTGTGAAGATGGGAAACAAGAGCTCAGGTGGCATAGTTGGGTTAGGTGATATTCATGTGAAGACAAGTGTTGGGAGCACGCTTACATTAAAGAATGTGCGCTATATTCCTGATTTATGCCTTAACTTGTTGTCTGTAAATGTACTTGATCAAGAAGGATTTTGATATACCTTTTGTGATAGTGAGTGGAAATTGTCTAAGAGTTCAATAGTAGTTGCTCGAGGTGAGTTATAGTGTTTTTTGTATAAAATAAACTTGAGCATAAGTTCTTCTAAGTTGAATGCAATAGAAAAAAAAGAATTCTCTAAATTTGTGGCATCAAGGCAAGGGCATATGAGTGATAAGGGGATTAAATTATTGGCAAGTAAATCTCTTATCCCTATTGATAAAACATTTTCTCTTGGCCCTTGTGATCATTGTTTGGCAGGTAAGCAACATAGAATTTTCTTTTTTGGGAAGTCCATCAAAAGGCAAGGAAAATTGGAGTTAATACATACTAATATTTGTGGGCCTATTGAGGTGGAGTCACTTGGTGACAATAAATATTTTGTCACTTTTATTGATGATGTTACTCGAAGAACTTGGGTGTATATGTTGAAGACAAAAAAACCAAGTGTTCGAGATTTTTAGGAAGTTTCATGTCATGGTAGAAAGGGAGATCGAAAGAAAGTTGAAGTGTTTTTTATGAGTATACTTCGAATTAGTTCAAGTATTATTGTTCACAACATGGCATTAGACACATGAGAAGATAGAACCTAGCACACTACAACATAATGGAGTTGTTGAGAGGATGAACATAACCATTATGAAGAATGTGAGGTGTATGCTTAGAATGTTTGATCTTCATAAGAC
This sequence comes from Benincasa hispida, assembly GCF_027475165.1. Taxonomy (NCBI): domain Eukaryota; kingdom Viridiplantae; phylum Streptophyta; class Magnoliopsida; order Cucurbitales; family Cucurbitaceae; genus Benincasa; species Benincasa hispida. The sequence continues at coordinate 75,722,732 of NC_143486.1, forward strand.
ATTTTGGGGTGAAGCAATGCAATGTACCGTGTATTTGATTAATCGATCTCTATCAATTCCTCTTGGTCTAGACATTCTAGAGAGAGCATGGAAGGGAATGATCCCACTTATTTGTATCTCAGAGCCTTTGGCAGCAAGGCATACATGCATGTGCCTAAAGAACAAAGGTCAAAGCTTGATTCGAAGACCAATCCATGTAATTTTGTTGGGTATGGAAATGAAGTGTATGGTTATAGGTGCTACGACCCAGAAAAAAAAAAGGTAGTAAGAAGCAGAGATATAGTATTCTTTGAGCACGAGAAGGGTGCAGATCTTCTTAGTACAATTTACACATCTACTTCAGAGTTGTGTTTTAATACTACTAATGATTGTACTTCTATTTCTTCTGTTGTTTAACCAAAAAATAAGAATATTGATGATGTACATGATGATGTTGGTGAGATACAACTTGATGGTAATGTACCAGATCATGTTGATGATGATGATCTTGATGAGTTTTCATTTGATGAAGAAATTCATGAGGAAGATGCATATGAGGAAATGATTCATGGAGAAGTTCATGAGCAGGGGAGCAACCTATTCCCCAACTGGAGGATACTCAGGCTCAAAAGTCCACCAGAGTGTGTAAACCTTCAACAAGGTATCTAAGTTCAGAGTTCATTCTAATTAGTAAAGATGGAGAGCCAGAGAACTATCAAGAGGTTTTGTCTTATGATGAAAAAGACTAGTGGCTCGATGCAATGAAAGAGGAGATAAATTCCCTAGAAAATAATGGAACCTATAAGCTAGTGAAGCCTCCAGAGGGCAAGAAAGCATTGAAAAACAGATGGATTTTCAAGTACAAGAAAGATGGTGAGAAGATAGTGGGGTACAAAGCCAGATTAGTGGTTAAGGGATGCAACTAGAAAAAGGGTATCAACTTTGATGAGATCTTTTCTCCAGTGGTCAAAATGACATCTATTATAACAATGTTGGGATTAGCAGCAAGTCTTTATCTTAAGATAGAGCAACTTGATGTAAAAACTGCTTTTTTTTACATGGTGACTTGCATGAAGAGATCTACATGGAGCAACCTTAAGGATTTGAAGAAAAAGGGAAAGATAAATTTGTTTGTAAGTTGAAGAAGAGTCTTTATGGGCTTAGACAGGCACCAAGGCAGTGGTACAAGAAATTTGATTAATTTATGATAAGCAATGATTATAAACGAACTACAACGTATTCTTGTGTGTATTTTAGAAAGTTCCCTACAAACAACTTCATCATTCTTTTTTTATATGTTGATGATAAGTTGATAGTTAGATAAGATATAGATACGATTCAAAATTTGAAGAAATACTTGTCCAAGTTATTTGACATGAAAGATTTAGGTCTTGCAAAGCAAATCTTAGGTATGGAGATTGCTCGCGATAGGAAAGTTGGGAAATTGTGATTATCCTAGGAGAAGTATATTTAATGGGTGTTGGAAAGGTTCAATATGAAGCATGCTAAGCTTGTTAGTACACTAGTAACTCACTTTAAGCTAAGTAAGAGAGTTTACCCTACAACAGAGAAAGAGAAAGAATTTATGTCATCAATTCCATACTCTTCTATTGTTGGTTTTTTTATGTATGCTATAGTGTGTACTAGACCTGATATTACACATGCAGTCAATCTAATGAGTCTTTTCTACCCAATCCAGGTACGACTCACTGGGAAGCAGTGAAGTGGATCTTCAGATACTTGTAGGGTACCTCCAAATTGAGTTTATGTTATAGAGCTGGCAAATCTATGCTTAAAGAATATACTGATGTAGACATGGCAAGTGATCTTGATAACAGAAAGTATACATCAGGTTATGTGTACATTTTCAGGGGGATCCATCTCATTGCAATCCAAGCTACAAAAATGTGTAGCATTGTCCACAACTAAGACAAAGTATATTGCAGTAGTGGAAACAAGCAAGGAGATGTTATGGCTTAAAAGATTCCTTCAAAAGTTGGGTTTGAAGCAAGGTGAGTATGTAATATTTTGTGATAGTTAAAGTTCTATAGATTCGAGCAAGAATCCAATGTATCATGTCGTACTAAACACATTGGCATTAGATATCATTGGCTACGAGATGTAATTGAAGAGGAGATTGAATCTGAAGAACATCCACACTAACAAGAATAGTGCCTATATGTTAACTAAGGTAGTTCCCAAAAGCAAGATTGAGCTTTGTAGTAAGCTTGCCGGTATGAGGTTCAATGATCATAGATGTGATTGAATCTTCCCCATGTTGGGCTGGAGGGGGAGATTGTTGTGGGTATCTAGTCCACAAGCAATATTTTATTTTAAACTTGTGTTTTGTGAGCCCAATTGGGGCTAATTTTTTAGGGTAGCCCATTTTGAAAGCCCTAGGTTTTCTTTATGTGATATGAGGATGACCTAAAGGAAAAAAAAAAGTGAAAAAGAGGCAGAACATCGGAGAGAAAGACAGCCATTCAATTTTTTAGCGACAGCTTCCACAAAGTTGTCGATTTTCGGAGCTTAAACCATTGGAGCATGCTGAAATTTGGTCAGCCTGTTCGGGATACATAGTGTAAACCCCGAACTCTAGGTTTCCTAGATAAGCATGTTTAGCTAAAGAAATGTTATATTATATATTTATTAAGTAGCAATTCATGTTTATTTATAGGAATTATGATGGAAAGGAAGGAAAACATATTAAATGAGGAGTGACGTGACAGTTAACCTTTGAACTCTAAAGGCGGCGGGAAGTTTTTAGAAGAAGAACTTCAAATGCATGGTTTCAACAATTGACATGAGTAAATTTAGTGAAATCAGTTCCATTCGAAAACTGAGAGAATCTAATTTGCGAGTTTGTCTTACTGAAGTAAGATTGCACAAGGAGAAGAACAAAAAGTGAAGAAAATACAGAGGAGGCAGAATCTTGGGTTAATCAGGGCCTGAGGTGAATATTGGAAGTTCTAGGCCAAAATATAAGGAATTCTTGGCTGATATTTTAAAGTAAGAAAGATAACTCAATTCTAAACAAATTTGTAGAAGGAAGTTTCTTAAAAATAGCTCTGGATTTTAAGTTATGAATTTTTGAAATTATAACAGGGAATCGGTGCATAAGCAGACAGCTGCTTGGGAAGAACAAGCAAATAGTTCACCGTGGGAGTTATAGCGAGATAGGGGGATGAGGATCTTGCTTATAAAGGAAATCTCGCTGATCTCGCTCTAGAAGGAAATCTCGCAAGGAATTAGGCTGAGTATTGCTAGTAAGGTGAGTATCGCTAAGATGAAAGTTTGCTAGGAAAAGCTTGATCTCGCTCTAGAGGATCTCGCTGGCCTCACGCATGGGGATCTCGCCAGTAAAGCTGTCTTTTTTTATGAAAGTTCATTTAATAAATGAATTAATTGAGGTATTTTACTAAGAATTCCAAGTAGTTTAACCGGGAATTATGTTCTTTCAGGCCAAGAAGAGCTAGGAGGGGTGTATAAACTATTAAGAGCTTGACGAGCGGTGTGTGACTAAGTGAATTAATGTCTCTAGTACTTATGCATATAAGATCAAGTAAGTTACAGTGACATAAATGATGAATTTATACTCCTTCAAGCAACAAATGGTTGGAGAATAACTTAACGCATGTTTCCCGACTTGTATATGTGTAGCACAGGCCAAGGTATGTCATATAGTCATTACAAAATTTAAGTTCTAGTATTGAAATATGCTTCCTAGAGGAAGGCTGTGAGAAAATGAGTTCTTGTGTAGATGGTAGGCAATGGAACTTAACTTGATGCTATAATACCCCGGTACCGAAGGACATTTGAGAAGGTACCTGACCAATTTGATACCGAAGGACATTTGAGAAGGTATCTTAGTAGCTCGATACTGAAGGACAGGTTTAAGAAGGTATCTAAGCGGAAGTACCTAAGGTATGACGGTACTTAGTATGGCCACGTGCACATAGGCAGTTTTGAATGAGAGGCCGAAGTATGGGTCTCTTGGTCGGTAGTAAACGTTGGGAGCTAGAGCATTTAGGCTCGTTCTCAACTAGGGAATAATGATATTTGATGATATCTAAGAATGGTTTAAAGCTACATTTAGAGACAATTGCCTGAGATGCTCATTAGTATATTTACATGTTTATGGTAATGTAATGCATGATGTTATATGATTTTATAGTCGCTCACTGAGCTTTTAGCTCACGGAATTTCTGTGTTTCCCTTCTCAGGTAGTGGTCAGATTCCTCAGGATTGATCCTGCTGCTGCTTGCCACTGAAAGACTCGGCTTATTAAGAGGACTTAGGTTGTTGTTTTGTTTATGTACACATGTTTTGAGAGGGACTAGGGCTCTGTTAGAGATGCTTAGGCCCATCCGTGAATGTTTCTCCCATTAGATGTTATATCATAGCTGTATGCATGTGTTTACTAATATTTTGTTGAACTTTTAGGGAGGCGTACCAGATTCTTACATTATTAATGTTTAGCAAATTGGCATTTAGATTAAAGGGCTAAGTTGGTGGGTTCTGGCAGCAGGGCTAGTAATTACCGTGGTTATATCCCCTTCTAGATTAAGAGAGTAATCTAGAAGGGGGTGTGACACATAGGGTTTCTTTTTGAACAGTTGGATCGTTGTTTGAAGCTCTGATTTGTCCATAATCGCTGTCGAACAGAACTTGTAAAACTGGATGATTTTCATTTTTATCTCTCAAGTGTTCATCTTTTATGTATGAAAAGTATTGATGGGTAGTGAACCTTTGTATGACTGATTTAGTTCTTTTTCCCTCAATTTAATCATAATAAGAGAAGTTGATAAGGGTAGACTCCTCACAAATCCCGTAGTTTTTATTTTTCATATCAAAGAGGTTTTCCACGTATAATTCGTGTGTGCTCTTTGTTTTTAATCTTCTAGAATTTTGTGATTTATTGCTTTCCATTGTTTAGTTGATTTCTTGGTGATTTATTTGTGGTGTTTTGAAGAATAATTATTTGGTTGATCATTTTAGAGGAGATCCTAGTGGGTTGTTGTTATATTGTTTGGACTCTATCAAAGATAACATGAAGCTCCATATCAATACCAATCAACCATGAGAAGAGCAACCAATACATAAACATTGTGAGATACTTTGATTTTTTTCAATGTGAGATCTAACTTTAAGATGACGATCAAATATCCATTTGAGTTTCATGAGTTATATAGCATATTGAATAAACACAGGTTCCATCTCAAAATCGATTGACAAAAAAAAAAAAGTTCAGAAATCTTTTAAAGATTATGAGATTTTCCGGTCTTTGAATATAGGATTTTCAACATAATAGTATATATAATATTTAAGAATAACGTGAGATCAATAAAATAAATTAATATATTTTGTAGTGATGGGTCAATATATTTGTTAGTACTTTAATTACCTGATTAGTGGTGGCTGTGATAATGCTTATTGGGAGAGTGAAAATGAAAGCGAGGGCGGCTGCAAAAAGGAGACCCCACCAAGGCAACTGAACCTCCTTCTTCAAGAAAATGCAAAGCGCAAGGGAGGCGGCGATTGCGAGAAATAGAAGTATATGAAACCACCAGGCTGGAATGTCCTTGTAGCTTCTCATAAGCCTCGTGTGGATGTCTTCCCTCCCTTCTGAAGCAACTCGGAATTTTCTAACAATCTCCCTAGTATATAATAATAATAATGTTGCAACCAGTAATTAGTCTTAGAAATTAATTGCCACATTATAGTTTTTAGCATTACAATTGAGAAGTAGTGTTATAATAAAGCTATGTTCAAAAATCCTTTTTTCCATCACCAAATTCACCACTAAAAGCACTTACAACCAACGCCAAAAATAATTAGGTTATAAGTTATTTTTAATGTTATACATATATATATCATCGGTTCAGTTCAGTTTTAACAGATTTTTTAATCAAAGACCGTTGTGAATTAGTAAGCTTTTGTTTTCTCCAAATACAAAATAAGACGTCTAAGTTTATACTAAACAAATTACACCAAAACCATTTAAATCCATTGGGTTTTTCAAATTTTTGTTGCACTTATATATATATCGCTCATAAAAAGCTATTGTATCAGTATGAATAACATCACAAATTAAGAGCCTTTGGATTGAGTAACTAAATTTAAAAGGAGAATAATTAATAATGAATGAAAAATCTGACCTGCCATGAAACAAGGCAACGTGAGTAAGAGTAGCGGCAATGGCAGCAAAACCAAAGCCATAAGTAATAGCAAAGAAGGAGCTTAAATTGACCCTTCCAACCTGCCCGTACGCCTGCGGGTTGAGCTCGAAGTTACCATTAACAATGGAAGTTATATCATACTCCTGCCCATCGGAAGTGAATAAATCCGAGGAGAATATGGGGAAAGTTCTGGCGTTGAAGACGTTGAAGCCCCAATAGGCAATAGGCATCACCACGTAGATGAGCGCCACGTAGCCACCGAAGATGTTGACGATGGCGAAGAACGGGCTGATCAGAGGGCTGCCCAAGAATGAAGCCACGGCGGACCAATCTAGAGAAAATGCCCCGAACCCGAGACCCGAGAAACCCGACCCGAGTTGGTGGGCCGTTACTGAGTGGGGGAAGGCCCAACAGACCCATGATATGCTTTGAAGGGTTTGGAAGATGTAGCCTGGGAACATGTACCATGTGAAACTGCCTGCCAGAGCTATTAGGAAGAATTTTAGACGTGTCATTCGCCTCTCGCCTTCCTCGTCTTGCTCGTGCAATGTCCTGCCAATGCCTCAATTAGATTTCTTTTTCCCAAAAATAAAAATAATAATAATAATAATAATAATAATAATAATAATAATAATAATAGTATTATAAATATGTTAAACCAAATATAATTTAGATGTTTATTATTAATATCCATTAGCTATGTCACTTATTCATTACCCCATGTGTTGTCCATGTATCTCAAGATTACACATTATTAGTGTCTATGTAATCCACCTCCTACTTGCCAAATTGTCTATAAATAGTGGCATTTTGTGGCTTTTGAAAGACATACATTGGTGATCAATCCCAAAAGATTGGAGAAAGGGAGAAATCCATTATTGTTGGGGTGTTTGCTCTAGAACCTCATAGTTTTATGTTAGTTGAATAAATTGTTGATTAATTTTATATTACTTGTGCAATAATCCATTAACTTAAGATCTAAGGTTATCTGATGTAACTTAAACATATATGTGTAGACATATAAAAGGATCATGTTTAAGTAATAATCTAAATGGTCTGTAGTATATAGATAAGGTTGGGTGTCTTATCCTGGTAACTACTGATACAACCCGCTTGTAGTTGTTATAATTGTTGTAAAGTACTACAAATGATCTAATCCTGATAATTCTTGTGGAGACATGTGAGTGAGGGTATCTTATACAGAAGAGTTTGTATAAAGATCGGACCATGAAATGTTAAGTCTCTCTTTATAACGTCGTCGTTAGAAAAGACTTACATTTCACCAGGATGACCATGGGTGACTTGACCTTAATCTTGAGTGAGTTGTGTACTCCTGCCTATGAGGGCGATCCTTTGATTTATATGGGTGAGAGTGGTCAGATTCGCCGACTCAATAAGTCTATCGTTTTGGGGATTCGTTTGGGGAGCTGGGAACACAAGTACACAAGAAGGAATTCATTCCTTCCTTATAGTTAGGGTAAGAAGATAAAATTTTCCCTTAAGGGCTAACCATTGGGGTAAAACGGTAATTTGACCCAACTGTACTTATGAACAATTTGTGAAGAGTTAACGCACTGTTGATTGGTTACATCCAATGGACACGTAAATATATCTATATTACAAAGAATTCAGCTGTCGGTCTTTAATGGAGTGTCCGACAGTTAATGAATGTTGATTAATTTGATTAAAAGTATTTTAATCAATTAATCTCGTATCATTCAAGCTTTAATCTATAGATCTATAAGGTCCCCTCATTAGCTCAATGAGGACTGATGGGAGTCAAATTAATTTTGGTATGATTTGAATTGTTCAAATTAATTAAAGGGCATTAATTGTATAAGATACATTTAAATAATGTATACCGATAATATAATATAATGTATGTTGATACATTATATAATTTTATAAGAGAAATGAATATTTGAATGTGATTCAAATATTAGTTATATGAATATGATTCGTATAAAATCTATATATTAAAATTTAATGTAAATATGATTCATATTAAATTTATGTATAATTTTTATGAGAGATATTTGAATATGATTCAAATATCAATTATATGAATACGATTCATATAGAAACTATATGTTAAAATTAATATGAATATGATTCATATTAAATTTATATATTTTATTGAGAGGTATTATAGTTTGAATATGATTCAATTATTATTTATATGAATGTGATTAATATAAACATTATAGGTTAAAAATTAAGAATTTAATTCATATTAATATCTTAGGTTATTTGAGAGAATAATAAATTATAATTTATGTTATATGTGATATAATATTAACTATAGATTATATATTATATGTGATATAACATATAGTTTAAATATATATTAATTGGTTTATATATATATATTTATATATATATATATATATATATTGTACGTGTGCGTATGCATGTGCGTATATATTAAATTCAAATTTTTTAAAAATAAAGGGGAGGGAGTTATAACTCCCTCACCCCTTAATCTTTCCTTCTCACACATACAAATTGGAAGATAGAGAAAGTTCTCTCTCTATGTCTTTTTGGTTCTCCTTCTCTTTGTGAATTTCACAGAAAAGAAAAAACTCTCAGTTTACTTCTCCTTCTCTCACGCCACGATTGAGTGCAAGCCCACATCTCTGCACAGTTCTCGTCCTTAAGAATAATGGGGAAGGCCTCTTGGTGGTGTCTGTTCCTGTTCGTTGAGTTAGTGGATGCCGAGTTCGTGAGATCGGGAGAAGACGACTTGAATTAGAGAGGAACGTGAAGATTTGGTCTTCAAGGCTATGTGATTTCTTAATCCATTCCTCTCTATTTGAACCGTAGAAAGCATACTTAGGTTTATGTTTTTCCATGGTTTTCGTCACTCTGAATTCGGTGTATTGTGTAAAATGAAATTTGGAGATTGATGCGTCCAATTGCTTCCATTGCAAGGAATTCCAATCCCTTCGTTATTTGTTATTTTATTTAATTTTTATTATATATTTATTTTATATATGTATATATTATATTATATTTATTTATTTTATATATTTATATGTTATATTATATTTATTTTAATATTTATTTATTTTATATATTTATATGTTATATTATATTTATTTTAATATTTATTTATTTTATATATTTATTTTAATATTTATTTATTTTATATATTTATATATTATATTATATATTATTATTATTATATCATATATTCTCCATATCTGTGTTCTCTTTATGCGCCATTGTGCTCGTCAAATTCATAGCAAATAGAGCATTGATTATGTAGACTATGTAATATAGTTTTTTTCTTCAGAAAAAAAAAAAAAAATGTAATACTTAGGTGCAGTGCTGCACCCAAGTCTTATATTCCCCTTCTTTTAACTAAAAAATAATTTTTAATTTTTTTTTTAAAAGAAAAAACTTTTCGTTGAGCGCAGGTTGCATAAGAGGTGAGTATAGTTGGGATGCACCTAATTTTTTTTCCAAAAAAATTGATCGAGAGATTTTTGTACAAATGACATTTTCACAGGGTCTTTATGATGAATGACTCGTCTCCCACAAACGTATGAAATCTAATATTTTGCTTACATCAGCCTTCTGCTTATGTCAAAGTACACTAATACGTTGTATATTATATCACGTTACAGATAGTCCCATCTATTGTAAACTTAACACGATGGTAATCTCGATTGCAATCTTCAATTGTCTCATAGTTTGTGTTGGAAATGACTTTTTGGGCTTAAGCTCAATAGGAAAAGTTAAGGAGAATAAGAAGTTTTGTCCCACATGGATAGATTTAGAATTGCCTAGAGGGTATAAATACCAAGGCATTCTAGATAAAATTCGAAAGTAAGTTGGTGGTAGAAGTATAAAATTTTTACCACACGCACGCTTCGTTGTCACTGTTGTCATTGCCGTCCATCTGGACGGGCGAACGGGTTCAGTAATAGTATACCGTACTTGCGCGAAAAAGAATTAAATTTTTATTACTTATCCTTTTATTTTATTTTTTAATATTGTTGATTTTTTATCATTGAAATTCTATCCGTTATTGGTCCGTTGGAATTCTAATCGTTGAATTATGTCCGTTAATGGACCGTTGAGGATTTTATCTGTTAACAGACCATTGAGGTTCTGACCGTTGGTTTTCGTCTATTAACAGACATTTCTGTTTCCACTTGTTTCGTTCCATCCATTAGTGTCCTCCTCTTCTCCTTTCTTCTCCACTTTGTTTCTATTGCTCTGAGTAACCTTCTCTTCAATTCTAGTCCTTTTTTCCGGCGCGTACACGCCTAAATTTGGAGGCTGCATTAATCTTGGGGAGCCACCAGCTTAAGCGATTAGCACCGAGGTCGTGCCATATTTTCTTTCAAGACAGTGGTTCGTCCATGGCGCATCAACATTCGTGACATCTGGTTCAACAATATGAAAGCAAATATTCATAGATGTCAGTCAAGAATAGTAAGGTTCTCCTTGATCTATCCAAGCTTGAACCACTGGACAGAGCAAATTATTGTTGCTGGTCTCAGAAATTATTGATCTTCTTCGAGCAGCTGGAGATTGATTACATCATCACCATAGAAGTGCCTACTGAAAAGGTGAGCACTGTTTCTGATCCAGAATCCTTTGTTCAACCCATTGATGTTTCAGATCAATCTAAACAGTCCACAATTGATCCTGATAAGTACGAGAAAGATAACAAAACAATCTGTGGCCATTTGCTGAATCATATGACAGATTCAACATTCGATTTTTTCATGGTCCAAAAATCAGCAAAGGTAATTTGGAGTACATTAGAGTCTCGATATGGAGGAGATGATGGTGGTCATAGAAAGTACGTTGTTAGTAAATGGCTTCAATTCCAAATGATGGACGAGATACCAATAGTGGAGTAGATACATGATTATGAAATTTTGGTGGCGAACGTTTTGGCCAAGGGAATGAAAATTTGTGAGATTCTACAAGCTAATGTGCTGCTTGAGAAATTTCTCTCATCCTGGAGCGACTACAGAAATCATCTGAAACACAAAAAGAAGGATCTAACACTCCAGGAGTTGATCAGTCGCATGTGCACGGAAGAAGCCCAACAGGCTAAAAGATAAGCTAATTTCTGGAAATCTAGATTCAGTTAATGCTAACTTGGTTGAATCCTCTGCTGTTAACAAAGACAAGTCCAAAAATCATAAGAAGCAATCTGGAAAGAATAATTATTTCCAGAAGAATGGACATCACAAAACTGCTGATGGGAAGATTGAAAAAAAAAAACTAATCTGCTATGTCTACGGGAAACCTGGGCACAAATCCTGCCAATGCAGTCAAAGGAAAGAAAGACCAAATCAGCAACCCACACCACAAGCTAATCTAGCTGAACAAGATAACGTAATTGCTACTGTTGTGGAAGCAAACCTGGTAGAAAATAAAATTGATTGAATACTTGACACTGGAGCTTTAAGACATTTCTATTCAAACTGAGAACTCTTCCATGACTACGAGGACATCGCTGATAGAGAATGTGTCTTCATAAATAACTCGGCCATAGCAGGAGTGCTTGGAAAAGGGAAGGTTCTTTTAAAATTAACCTCTGAAAAAACTTTATCCTTAAATAATGTATTGTATGTACCTTCCTTACGTACGAACTTGGTATCTGGGAGTCTGTTGAATCGGACTGGGCTTAAGATTGTTCTAGAAGCTAACAAGGTTGTCATCACCAAAAATGGAGACTTTGTTGGTAAGGGATATCTTGCTGATGGTCTTTTTGTATTGAATACTGTCTCTGTTTCAAATATGATGAATGCAAGTACTTCTAATTCTGCTTACATAGTTAAGTCTCTTGATATGTGGCATGGTAGATTAGGTCATGTGAATATTGCATCAGTTAAGAAACTTAAGGTTTTAAAATTGATTAATGCATCTGAAACACATGAAACTAGTAAATATCCTGTTTGTGTATAATCAAATTTTATCAAAAAACCATTTAAACCTGTCACTTATAGAAGCACAGAATTACTGGAATTGATTCACTCTGAGTTGATTTAAAAAACACCATTAGTAGAGGTGGGAAAAATTACTACATTTCTTTTATCGATGATTTTTCTAGATATACTATAATTTATCTTTTAAAGACAAAAGATGAAGCTGGTAGTATGTTTTTGAAATATAAAGCAGAAGTAGAGAATCAATTAGATAAAAAGATTTAAGAGGTTAAGATCAGATAGGGGTGGTGAATGTAGTGATAATACACTGAAAGAATTTTGTGAATCAAATGACATTATTCATGAGTTTACTACTCCTTATTCACCACAACAAAATGGTATAGTAGAACGTAAAAACTGAACTCTTAAGGAAATGATGAATGTTATGTTGTTAAGTTCTGAATTGTCTGATAACATGTCAGGGGAAGTTGTGCTTTCTGCTTGTTTTATTCTTAACAAAGTACCTCACAAGAAACTAGATAAGACACCTTACGGACTCTGGAAGGGATATACGCCTAATCTTTCTTATATGAGGGTATGGGTATGTCTGGCTAAAGTTCCATATCCTGCATTCAAGATACCTACGGTAGGATCTAAAACTTTTGACTGTAGGTTTATTGGTTATGCACAATAGCACTGTATATATATTTATGTGCTTGAATGATAGATCTTTGTGTGAACATAGGGATGCAGAATTTTTTTAGCATGTTTTTCTTTTGAAAAAGGGAAACACTAAATTTGTTAGAGTAGTTAATTGTGAGAATGATTTTGTTTCCATGCCTTCTTTGTCTAATAGTATGCATGATATAGGTTCTAGTAGTATGTTTAATATTGTAGATGTTAGCAACACGGATAGAATATCTGTTATAGAACCAAGAAGAAGTAAGAGATGGAGAATTGAGAAAAATTTTGGTCCTGATTTTTTAACTACTTTCTTAGTTGAGAGGTCAAATGATATTGACTATCAATTTGCAAGTATATATTTCAAGAAGCCTTAAGTTTTGTAGACTCTAGCTTATAGAAGGAAACTATTATGAACGAATTGGATTCTTTAATCATGAACCAAACATGGAACTTAGTAGATCTTCTAAAAGGAAGTAAACCTATTAAGTACAAGTAGATTTTCAAAAGGAAAATAAGGTCAGATGGTTCAATTGAAAAATACAAGGCTAGATTGGTAGTAGTAGGGTATACACTAAAAACAAATGTTGATTACTTTGACACGTATTCTCCTGTAACAAAAATAGCTACTATTAGGGCCTTGATTGTGTTGGCTACTATAATGGTCTTTTAATTCACCAAATGGATGTAAAAACAAAATTTCTCAATGGTGATCTAGAAGAAGAAATCTATATGGTACTACTTGAAGGCTTTACTGTTGTCGGTCTGGAAAACAAAGTATGTAAACTTAATAAATCTCTTTATGGTCTTAAACAAGCTCTCAAACAATGGTATGAAAAATTCAATGATACTTTGATAAACAATAGGTTTAAGGTAAACTTTTCAGATACATGTGTTTATTTAAAGTTATTTGGAGTTGAGTGTGTGATTATATGTTTGTATGTTGATGATATGCTCATTTTTGGAACAAACATAGAGGTGATACATAATACCAAATTGTTACTATTTTCCCATTTTGAAATGAAAGATTTAGAGGAAGTTAACATAATACTTGGTGTTAAGATAAGGAAAACTGCAAATGGTTTTTCTTTGTACCAATCACACTACATTAAAAAATTACTAAAGAAGTTTAATTGTTTTGATGACCCTCCTGCAAACACCTTATGATGCTAGTATAATTCTTAAGAAAAATAAAGGTGATTTTGTATCTCAATCTGAATATGCAAAGATTATAGGTAGTGTTATGTTTTTAATGAACTATACTAGACCTGATATTGCATATGTTGTTAGTAGATTGAGTAGATATACACATAATCCTGATAAAGATCATTGGAGTGCTCTTCGTCGTCTGTTAAGATAACTTAAGGGAACCGTAAACTATTGTTTACATTTTAACAAATTCCCTATTGTTTTAGAAGATTATTGTGATGCTAACTGAGTATCTGATAATGATGAAGTCAGTTCTACAAGTGGTTATGTGTTTTTACTTGGAGGAGGAGCAATATCATGAAAGTCTGCAAACAGACTTGCATAACTAGATCCACTATGGAATCAGAATTTATTGATTTAGAACTAGCTGGACAGGAGGCTGAATGGCTTAGAAGCCTGTTAAGGGATGTACCATTGTGGAGGGCATCAGTACCAATATCTGTACACTGTGATTCACAGGCTATCAAAAGTATTGTCAAGAACAGTGTATATAATGGAAAAAGGAGACATATACGTCTTAGACATGGAACTGTGAAACAATTGTTAAAGGGAGGAATTATTTCTTTGAATTTTGTAAGGTTTGAGCAAAATTTGGCTGACCCTTTGACCAAAGGCTTAACAAGGAAAATAATTTTAGAATCATCAGTAAACATGGGGCTTAAAGCCTTATAGGATTCTATAGCTCTTTATCTGGATAGTCTATTACGATAGACTTGATGGTCTATAGCCCTTCAGTTGGTTGGTCCCAGTACGGACTTGATAGAAAGAACTAAAACCTTTTATTCCATAGCCCTTCTTTTAGGTGGTCCTGGTATGGACTTGATGGATGAGTGTAAAATCTTCATAGCTTAGTTTTGAATGGTTTGTCTTTGACATACTTGATGAAAAAGGTCCTAGTATGGACTAGACAAAGTCTTCATAGCTCAGTTTGAGTGGTCTATTGTGATAGACTTGATGAAGCAATTAACGTGATTGTGAAGGTATGACCGCTTTCTATGAAGCAGTTTAAAGGTCTCTTTCTAGAGCTTTTATAGTGATCTGAGGTTTATGTGTATGGCCATAATAAGCACACTTTATATCGTAGAATCGAAAAAATAACTAGGAGTAAGTGTGTTGTGGGGGTCTCAACTAGTGTTATTGAAAGTTCAAGAGGTAACTCACTCTCTCTAACTAGGTTGTTGCCTTACTTCACTATGCATCAACTCAAATCATTAGATATTGATGTTTAAGTTTGATCTCCTTCATTTGCTCAGAACACTTATTTATTTATTTCTTTATTTTTCAGATTAAACATTTTATATTCTTTACTTGTTAACTTTTTTGTAACAGTCATTTGTGGAGGATTGTTGGAAATGACTTTTGAGCTTAGGCCTAATAGGAAAAGTTAGAGAGTGGGAAGTTTTGTCCCACATGGATAGATTTAAAATTGCCTAGAGGGTATTAATACCAAGGCATTCTAGATGAGATTCCAAAGTGAGTTGGTGATGGAAGTATAACCCTTTCACCACACGCGACACCATCCAGGCGGGCGGATTTGGATAATTGTGCTTACATGAAAAAGAATTAAATTTTTATTACTTATCCTTTTATTTTTTTTATATTGTTGATTTTTTACCATTGAAATTCTATCCATTGGAGTTTTTATTTGTTATTGGTCCATTGGAATTCTGACGGTTGAATTATGTTCGTTAACTGACCGTTGAGGATTTTGTCTATTAATAGACCATTGAGGTTCTGACTGTTGATTTTCGTTCGTTAACGAACCTTTCTGTTTCCACCCGTTCCATTCCATCCGTTGGTGTCCTCCTCTCTTCCTCTATATAGTTCTGTTCAGTTTTGTGAAGAGGACACACACAAAAAAATTTATTCTTTCTTCTCCACTTTGTTTTTATTAATTTGAGCAACCTTCTCTTCAATTTTAGTCCTTTTTTCGGTGAGTGCATGCCTGAATTTGGAGGTTGTGTTGACCTTTAGGAGCAACCGACTTAAGCGATTAGCACCGATGTCGCACCGTATTTACTTTCAGAGCAGTGGTTCTTCCACGGCGCAGCAACATTCGTGACATTTGGTTCAACAGTTTGTTGTGTTTTCTCATTAATATTGTGTGAGAAAAATGAAAATTCGCTATAGAGATGACCATCACCTTAGGGCTACGATAGACATGGTCATCTCTATGTGATACATTATGAAACACGGTAATGCTTGGATGTAGGCAAAGGGTTAGATTTCATACGTTAGTCGAAGGCGGGATCATTAATCATAAATACGTTTGAAAATAGGCACAAAATCTTTTATTATTTGAATATTTGTTTATATCTAAACTAACATATTATAATTGGGAAAAAATCTAAACTACAAGATTATAAGGTAAAATTTTCGTGAGAAATTTTGATTCCATCCTTTCACAAAATCCACGAATTTTTCAGATTAAATTACAAATTTATTCTCTAAGTTTTTGTTGGATAATAATTTGATTTTTAGTTGGTGATTTTAAAAAGTTTTATTTGTTTCCTTTCAATTTTCTTATCATGTTGCTCATTATTTCTAACTACACATTTGAATTCTGATTCAATTTATAAATAAATTAAAATTAAAAAGAAAAATAATTTTTAAAATTTTGCATGGTTTTTCTAAACAATCTATAAAATTATATACAAACACAAAGAAGTCAATAAGTAAAAGTAATATTTATAGATTTGATTTTTAAAAGTCAAATAGTTATCAAACGAGACTTAAAGTTTTAAATTTTTATAAATTAAATAATTTATTAGACAGAAAATTAAAAGTGAAGACTACATTGGATACAAAATTGAAATCTATATGTATCTAATAAATATAAATTATTTTTTTAAAATTTCAAGTGTGCAAGGAAGATATTAAAGACAAATTTGAAAGTTTGGATCTATTAGACACTACTAAAGTTATAATACCAAATAAACCAAAACCTCAAAATTCAAGAGACTAAACTTGCAATTTAACAAATTTTTTAGGTTAAAATACCATTCGGTCTCTATATTTCGAGTTTTATTCTATTTTTGTTTCAATATTTTTAATGTCCAGATTTGATTCCTCTATTTTCCATATATCCATACATGTGGCCTTTATTTGTATGAAAATTATTGTCACTACTTAACCCAATTTTAATAAAAATTAAAATAAAATAAACAATTAAATTTAAGATTTGTTGAAATTAAGACTAAAATCAAACAGTTAGGTAGAAGAGCAAATCAGCTTTTCAGCAAATTTTATAAATCTCTTTAGGTTTAATTACAAAATTGATTCCATGGTTAGGAAAAATGTTAATATTTTAATTTTTATAGTTTGATAAAATTTAATTAATAATCTCTATGTTTTTCAAGTCATATAAACTAGATTCTATTTATAAGCAACTAAATTCTAACTTTTCTAACATTTTTTGAACGGTAATGATCAAGTTTGTAATTTAACTGATTCTTTAGATACAGTTACCGTTATTTACCGGAAAAGGGAAATCTGCACGAGAGTACTCGGCCACCACATATGCGCCGGCTCAACCACGTACTTCCTCATCAAACCCGCCCACCCGTAACCCAATACCTGTAACAACAGTCCTTACTCTCACTTAACTCAACAAATCTCACAATATTATTGTTTTAATTAACTCAAATATTTTCTTCAAAGGAGAAAATAAAAATCACCTGCGTAGTGATAACGAGAAGCCATGATGTAAAGAAAGAAATGCTCCTCCAATAAAAAACCTTAATAATGGTAACGATCCCCACAGCATACGCCGACCCACCGCCAAAAGCGCTTCCGGCGTTGGCAAAGATTGAAATAAGCACGTGCTCCTTCATGTTGAACGGACCCGGGTTGAAGGAGAACTCTTTTGACCCGAACCCGGGGATCCGAAACTTTCTGGTGGGAAGAACGGAAGCCATGAACCGTCCGATAGGGAGTGACAGCACCTGGACGCTGATCTGAGTAATCACCAGTGGCTCTTTACGGTAAGTGAAGAATTGGTTCACAAACGACATAGCGCAACAGGATAATAAACCTAACGACCACATCCGAAACGTCCACACTGGTTGCGACACGTCGTCTGTCGTCGACACCGTTAGCCGCACTTCCTCTATTGGAGAAATCTCTTCTTTTTCTAACAGTTCGTCCACCGTTAACGGTGTCCCTGTTGCCTCCGTCCCCATGGCGCTGATTGTGATCATGGAATCTCGGAATCTACCCTCTGTCTGTTTAAGTAGTGGGAGCTGGGTTCTTTTTTTTTTTTTTTTTTTTTATAATATATATATGGGCTTGTAAAAAAAAAAAAAAAAACATGGGCAATAACTAAAATAAATACCCTTGGTGAAAAACATTGAATGGTATTTTTTAGTGTACTGTAATAGTGGACATGGTATTTAAAATTTAGCTTACGAACTTTAATGTTTTTTTAAAAAAAAAAAAAAATCACAAACTGTTAAAAGTTTAGAGTTTACCTTAGATACAGAATTCAAATTTATATTTAATAGATCAATTAATTTTTAAGAATATTAAATTTGTCTAGCACTTACATATATAAAATTTGGGCCTATTATATATAAATTTAAAATTTTATAAATCTATTAAATATTTTTGAAAGTTTATGAATCAAGTAGATATAATTTAAGAGACTAAACTTGTAATTTAATCAATATTTTACTCAAATTATTGAGCTATATTATACAAAATACCTTTGAATTTTGTATTTTATATAAAAAAAAATATCTTGAACTTTTAAAAGTTTCAAAAATAATTTTAAATTTTTTTTAAAAAAAATTAAATACCCTCAAAGTAAGTTTTGGATCAAAACTGTTAGTGTTTTGCTTAAAAAAATCATAAACTTTCAAATGTTTTAAAAATACTCTTTTTTCTAGAAAGATACAACAAGATTCAGATAGAAAGGGGGACGGGGGAGGTTAGAGGATAGCCACGGGGAGGGGATCAAATAATTACATGAAAGCATTTAAATTTAAGGAAATCATAATCGAGCTGTAGCTAGAGAGAAAAGTTTTGACATGTGACAATAGTTTCCTGCCAGAGATTGGACATTCTCCCATGTTCTTTCCTTTATCATTGAAAATATAGTTGTTTCTGTCATTCCAGATAGTCCAACATATAGCAACCGATACATCGAAGAAAATAACATTCTTTTGTGTTTTCTGGTTACCGTTACAGAGAGCTTGCATAAGTGTATTGGCATATGTGGAATTTGTATGAATAAGGGCAAAATCTCTCGGTTTAAAAGATACTCTTAAATTTTCAAAAGAAAGCAAAGAAAAAAAAAAAAGAGAAATTTTTATAAATAAAAATATCACAAAAATATTTACATTTTATAGCAAAAATTTCGAAAATATGTTTTCTACTTTTGAAACTTTTTATTATAAAATATAAATATTTTTACATATGTTTTATATTTAAAAAGGCCCTTGAAAAAAATATGAATATATTCTTAACCATTAGTATATATGAAAACAACCATTAATACTAATTTCAAAAATGTCCTAGACTTTTAAATTGCATTTAATACTTTTAGATTGAAGTAGTGGAATGAAAGGAAATGGAATAGGGAGGTGATGGAGTGTAGATAAATGGTAAAACCGCTTTTAAAACTTTAGTTTTTTTTTAAAGTAAGTGTACTAATGAAACTTTTGAAAGTTGAGATATTTTTGCATAAAAAAGTATTGACGATTTTTGTTCAAATATTAATAATAAGGATATATTTGAATTTTTCTTTAAATTTAAGGGTCTTTTTTAAACTTTTAAACGTACAAGGGTATATTTTTAACAAAACACTAACGGTTTTCTTCCAAAACTAATGGTAAGTATATTTTTTAAACTTTAAAGATTATTTTTGAAAATTTGAAAGTTCAATGATATTTTGGAGACCAAAGTTCAAAGACATTTTTTTTATAATTCAGCCACTTATTTACAAGATGGAGGCTAGGAAGAAGCTAATGGGGTTTTTGGCCCTCCAAGTTAGGTTGGGTTGGGTGGGTAAAAAAATCCACCCACCGTTTGGTTCACAAATTATTAAAGAAGTTTATTACCTCGTTATTCGTGTTAACTCACATTTCTCATCTCGTCATTCGCATCAACTCTTTCAATTACTCTCTTCCTATAATAATTACCAACTCAACTCAACTTAACTTTGCGCGCCAAACATCCCCTAAGAGTTTTTAGAGGTAAGTTATATTCTAATTTATATGTATAATTTGAAATATCTTATTGCAAGTTGTAAGAAAGAATGTAAAATCTTAATTTTCTTTTTAAATATAAGACTAACGTTTATCATCCTTGTGTAATATTTTAAATGTTGACATCAACCAAGAATATATAATCTCATTTTTATGAAAATATGAATCGATTTTAATAAATTAAAATACAAATGTGGATAGATACTTAAAGAAATGGTAAAAATGAAAGTTTATATAAAAACTAATTAACAAATGGGTAATTGTTTTAAATGGTAAAATTGTTTAAAATATTTTTAAATATAGCAAAATGTCATTATCTATCAATGCTAGACACTTATAGACATTGCATGATAGATACAATCAATATCGCGATAGACATGATAGACACCGTATATCAATGTCATGATAGACACTAATAGATATCTATTAGTGTTTATCACTCTATATTTGTAAATAAATTAGTTCATTTTTCTATATTTGAAAACAAATCAGCAACATATTAAAATTTTAGGTTTGATATTTTTTAAAAAGTTTTTTTTTCTAGGATATAATATAATTAATCTATTTACCTCCTTATATTGATGTTAAAAAATTATAAATACATTGAAGTGTAAATACAAATCTCACAAATGTTGATGATAATCTAATACTCTAGTCAAACCTTTCTAATTCCTTGATTTTAGACCATGAGTGAGTACATATTTGGCACATAATTAATTATTAAATTATGAAAAGAATATTGTCCACATATACATTTTGAGTATAATGAAGAACGAGGCAACTTTTTCATTACTCACACATCATATGATGTATGATAATTGAACTATACTCTGACAAAAAAAAAAAAAAAAAATCATCCATATATAAAAATTGAATAAAAAAGTTGTGCATTTATTTGATATATACACATCATAACGTAAATAAACATTGTAATTAACATATATATGCTAACCTAGCTTATTCAATAAAAAAATGCTAATAGTTTTTTGGTTTAAATCTCATTTTAGTCATGAAATGTATCTCATATTTTCAAATATTTAATTTAGTCTCCGTATTTTCAATAAATTTTAAACTTAATGTAGAAAAGTTAATTAATTTTTATCTAAAGTGGTCAAATAATAATAATATTTTCAAAATTTATAGTAAAATCGCTAATGGGTAAGAAAAAAATCAGAAAAAATCTACTACAAATTAAGTTATATCGAAAGTATATAAATTAAAATTGAATAAATTCGAAATTACTAGAACAAAAATAATATTTTGTTTGTTTATTTATTTATTTATTTATTGTTAGCTGTGTTTGTGTCCATTTGTAGATTGGCCTATTGTTGCCAACAAATATTACAAACAAAATTAATAAAATGAATAGTAAATAATTCAACTTTCGATGGTATATCAGACACCCAAATCTACAAAAAAAATTTAATAACAGAAATCTGTCTATAATATTTTTTTTCCTTAATGGTTCGAGAGCGGTGTTTTATGGATGATTTGTCAACTTAAATATGAAAAATAAATGGTTAATTTGTTTGTCATTTTTATCCCATCTATTTATTTATTCATAGCAGAAGCCCTCGCACCGAATGAAACAAAGCACTCGCGATCACACGGATGGGACACAATGCCGGCCAACCTGGGAATTATCGGATGAAAAATTGAAACCCTTAACGATAATAATAATGATAAGGTTCAAAATATCATTTTATCCCCATAAATTGGATTTTAATTTATAAATTTTCAAGTTTTTTCTTTTAATCAAAAGTATTGAGCTATGATCTAATTTTAATTCATAAATTTTTAATTTTTTTTTTTATCGAACTTTTAGCTTCTTTGATCAAAAGTACCATATTTTATATCAATTGAATTATGATCATGTGTTGGTATTAATTTTAAATATGTAAATTTAGACTGAGTTCGGGAGCTTTTGAGAGTGTTAAAAAGTGATTATAAAAAATTTTAACTGCTTTATATGTTTGGGAAGATTGATTGTAAAAAAAATTGTTATAATTATTTTCTTAATCACGTTCATTCTCACTATTTGTAAAATCTATTACATACTAGCTTTTAGAAATAAATAATTGTAGAATCAACAGTTATGTACGTTTGCAATTTTCAATTTTATTTTTTATAATTTAAAATTATTTTTGTATATTTAATATATTCCTAACAAAACCAATTTCGATACCCCAAATCTTTTTTTTTCTATTAAAAAAAATTCAAATGGATGAATTCAATGTTATCATATATCTCATATAATTTTTCGCACGTGTTTCTCTCCTATTTAACAAATAATCTTATACCATATAAAGTAAATAAAATATTGATTGAGTAATGATTAGATGCAGTCTGATCTGCACATAACTCTTGTATTCCCCATATCTCTCACACAAAAAAGAAAAAATTATATTTAAAAAAAATTAAAATACCACGTGACAATATATATGATTTAACATGTATTTAAATAACTACTTAAAATTATAAATTATACAAAAAAGAACATACAAATTTTTGATCGTGGTCCATTTTGTCATTAATGTTAATCATAATGATTTAACATCATTGATTAGATACTATAACCTACTTCATATTTAAAGTTGAAATTTTCCAACTACTAATTTACTTTAATTTCGCCAACAAAAACTTAGTTCAACTGACATAGTGTTTATACTATCAACCTCGAGGTTTGAGGTTTGATTCCCCCACCCCACACTTTTTAATTTCACAGGTAATTTTTTTTAGAATTGTTGTTGCCAATAATTATTTAAAAGTTACAACAATCCTAAACTAAGTCTTAGTTCTTATATATTTAATAAATTTTAAATTAGTTCTTACACTTTGTATAGGCTTTAGAGAAGGATGAAGTTATTAGTGGACCTGTTTTGTTGTATTCTTTACTGGAAGGCATGGCATAATTCCTGATCACATTTTTTTTTTGGAGATGCGAATTTGCGTATTTTGTTTGGAACCTTTTCTTCTAGACATATGATTTTTTACTTTTGTCCATCGTAATGAACATAAAAAATATGATCGAAGAGTTACTCCTCCATTCACCCTTTCGTAAAAAGGGTTGTTTCTTATGGGTGGTTGTGGTGTATATTATCATGTGAAATATTTGGAGGAAAGGAATAGACTGGTTATTGAAAAGGAAGCCTAATGATGTTTGGGTTCTTAATAGATTTCATGTAACTTTTTGAGCTTCCACTTCAAAAATTCTTTTGTTCTATAGGCATCATTTTGCTTGATTTGTCCACATCTATTTTAGAGGCGCTCTTTTCTGTGAGCTTGAATTTTTTTTTTGTACTCATTGTATTATTTCATTGTTTATCAATGATCTGGTGGTTTATTTCATAAAAGAAAGTAATTAATTTTAGTGTTTTAAAGTTTATCCTTTTTAAATTGATTAAAAAATAAAATATTTTTTATATTAAAAACACGTCGGTGTGAATAGGTTTTCAAAGAAGATTACTGGAGTATTTTTTTAAAAAAGAAAAATCAACAAAATAATGATAAAATCCATGATTTGGCTTCCATCCTGTCATTGCTAAACTTCAAAATAATAATAAATAAATAATAATTGCATGGGAAATATCCTCCAAAGTATTTGTACCGTTCTGGTATTAAGATTGAGTGCAAGCTGTTTTGTTTGTTTTAAGGGGAATCGGGCCGTCATCTTCGCCTGTGTTTAAGTTTACACGCTGGTGTTGATGGAAAATTGATTAATTTCAGACATCATTTTCATTCTTTGGTATGCTGATAAAGATGGCATAGACAACTTTTATAAATTGTGACAACAAATAATTAATAATGAAAAAAATACTTAGGTATATCTCGAATTGCACTTATCTTTGTGTATCACACTAAATATCTAATCATAATTTAGTACATGATAACTTTTTTCTCATTTCTTTTTAGAAATATTTTAATTCAATTTTTTGTTTATGTGAGGAGATTATGATGCATAAAAATGAGAGCATTCGAGTATATTGCTCTTAATAATGGGTTCTTTGAAATTTTTGGTTGTTTTATAAAATACTCTTGACTTTACGTTGAAATTGATTATTATGATCTGTTTTGACTAGGCTAATATCTTCTACTGACTAGGTTATTTTTTTATGAGCTGGAATATGAGTGGGAAATCCAGTTGATATTTGAGATAGATTTAGGATGAGATTTTTGAGAGATCATGTGTTGATCATCTGCTTCTAGATCCTTTTTCGTTTTCCAGTTGAAGGCGTGCACATGTGAAGAAACCGAAAATTTGTTAGAAGAAGATTCCCTTCTCTTAGTTCAAATTAATGCTCTTTTCCTTGAAGTTGATGTGGTGAAGAAGTGCATAATTAAAGAAAGTCACACTGTGAGCAGGAGAGCAATCGAGTGAGTGTATTCCTCTTGTAAAAGAAGTCTTTCGACCTTGTTCGAACTTCTCTGACATTTAAGGATTTCATTCAAGTTGCTCTATATCATTGTTGAGAGCAATACAGAGTGAGGAGAAACTATTGAGTGCTCAAGGTATTGAAGTTCTGTTTAGCATCTGAAATTTCTTTCATCTCTCTGTATTTGTACCTGAGAAGTAGCTGGTGATTAATATAGTGATTACAGTGGATGTAGACTCCAAACTTGGAGTTGAACTACTATAAAAACCTTGGTATTTTTTTTTCTTCTCTTCTTCTTCTTCCTTGTGTTCGAGCAATGACGATGAATTTCAAAGTCGAGAGGCTTGATGGCAAGGTGTTAGGGCC
Organism: Benincasa hispida; assembly: GCF_027475165.1. Classification (NCBI taxonomy): domain Eukaryota; kingdom Viridiplantae; phylum Streptophyta; class Magnoliopsida; order Cucurbitales; family Cucurbitaceae; genus Benincasa; species Benincasa hispida. Next base: position 75,747,619 of record NC_143486.1, read on the forward strand.
AGGAGAATTTATATCATTTCTTAGACCCCTAGCCCAAATAAAAAATATTTGTAAATTCACCGAAGTACTACTTATACTACTAGGTAGCATAAGTGGCAAGGATGAGGTCGAACCATAGCGAGGCTACAAATTTAAATCTCTCATAATCTAAATTTGATTGTGGAAAGTAGTAAAAACGGGGGTTTTGGTTGTTGATTCACTGCTACAAAATCTACATTACTTGACACTTGTAGTTTTTAATTACTTGACGTTTCTTTGAGAAAAAAAAGTCAAGTAATGACCTTTTATAAAAGAAAATGTCAAGTAAAAGAGTTAAAAAGCGGAGATTGACGGAATGTTTAAGATATTTTCATGTGAACCATTACTTGACACGTTTTCCGTGTCAAGTAATATAAGGTCTTGCTTGACACGTTTTTCGTGTCAAGTACAAGAAGCTCTTACTTGACATATTTTTCGTGTCAAGTAAAATATAAAAAATAATATATATATTTTTTAATCTTTATTTTTAGTTTCCCTCTCTCCCCCATTTTCATTTTCCTCTCAATTTTGGTTTCCCTCCTACCAAAATTATCAAATAAAATATAAAAAAAAATAACTTCCCCTAGTAAAAAAAAAAAAAAAAAAAAAAAAAAAACTCAGACGCCCTAGTAAACCCCCTCTTTGCAGCACCACCGGATCTGTGCCCAACCTCCACCGTACAGACGCCCAGATGGCCAACCTTGTGCCAGACCTCTATTCACGTTGGATCGCAGCCGCATCAGTCAATCCTCCACCGTACAGATGCCTAGACGCCAACCTCTCGCCAGACCTCCATTCACGCTAGATCACAACTGCATCGGTCAGTCCTCCACCAGATCCGCACCCAACCTCCACCGTACAGACGCCCAGCCTTGCTCCAGACCTCCGTTCATGCTGGATCGTAGCCTCGCGCCCAGCCTTCACATTCGTGCTGGACCTCTGTTCACACTGGATCACCTCCATTTTCTCTCATTTTTCCTTTTCAAGTAAGCACACCCTCTCCCCCAACACACACACATATAAAAAAAAGAAAAAAAAAAAAAGAAGAATCCTACGAAGATTTTGCATCTGTTAGTAACGAATCTGAGTATTTTATACTAATGTATCTTGTTTTAGCACCACATTATATCTTAGGCCATCACATATTCGAACATTTCACCTGCAGTCGTTGAAGTGTTAATTTGAGCAAACACTTCAGGTAAGTGTTTTGGATATATTGGTATGAATTTGTGATTTGGGCTATAATGTAGCATCTTCTGTAATGATTTGTTTATTTGAATGTTTGATGATGAGACTGATTTTGAAGTGTTGGAAGGAGTTGAGTTGTTATCCAATAGGTTTGAGACCGATCTTGGCAAGGTTTTGATAAGTTTGGAGGTTAGTATTAATAGTTCTTTGTTACCCATTGAAGTATTGGTCTAATGATTTAGTTATTTCCAATTTTTGATGTTCAATTCAAAGATTTCAAAGGATTAGAGCTACTGTCCAGCAAATTTAACGATGTTTGGACGTTTTGATAGATATTGAGGCTTTGAAACTTTTTTGAAATTGTTACATAGTTGCTGAAATTTGCGTTTTGTAACCATTATTATTGAACTTTTTGTAAGTTGGATTACTTTGTTGTAGTTTTGAAGTGGCATTCGAATTAAGCCACACTTTGGGTAATTTATTTAGGGTTAATTGGTTATTTTGGTGAATGAAATTTTGAAGAAATTTTTTATTGTTTGTAGATAAGATTGGGCATCCAATCCTCTCTATTTTTTGTGAAAGTTGTGAAAGTTGGAGGAAGGGTATCTGCATTCTTCTATTTTAAATTTTAGCATATGCTTGATTTGTTGATAATCTTCTTCCTCTTTATTATATTTTCTCAAATCTCTCCCATCTTCCTTTGTTTTGCAGCGAAAGGTAATTGTTCCTCTTGAGGCTGGATATGGTCAAAAGAGAACGAATGAAATCCCAATAAGTCCCTAACTTTAAGTCGTACGAGTATGATATTTTTCCATTGCATAAAGTAAGCCAATCATGTACATTTTTCCTTGTGCATGATTTTTTGTTATTGTTGTATCTTAACACTTATTTCTATATTTTGAAATTTGATGTTATCGCCCTTTATTCTATTTTGTAGGTTGACTTGCTTAAACATGACTTGTTTGACCCTTAGTTCTCGATCTTTAGACTTCAAAGCTCAATGTATAGATTAAATAATGTACTTTGTTGAGAGTTTACTTATTAAACAAATTTCACTTTTGTGTTTGTTGAAAGTTGAGTTTTGTATACAAAAGCAATAGTTGAGATTTTATTTTGTGCATGTACATATGAAAGAGAAATATTGTTGTAATTTATGAGGAGTATTCATATGAAAGGTCATAGTTGAACATATAGAATTTTTAGTGAATATATTGAGTTGATAGATCTTAAATATTGTTGTAACTTATGAGGAGTGTTTATTTAGTTGATGTAATTGTATTGTTGGAATACAAGGCAGAAAACGAGAATATCGATTGTGACATTTAATTTTTTTTTAAAAAAAAGACATATACTTGACACATAAAAAACGTCAAGAGTTATCATATATGATACGTAATCAATGTCAAGAATCAATAAACTTGACATACCACCAATGTCAAGTGTATTATCTTTCTTGACACGAAAATTATATCAAGAAACATTTGTCGTGACGTTTTTTCGAAGTCAAGTTATCACACTATACTTGACAGTCGAATGCTCGACGTTTTTATAAGCGTCAAGTATACCCTTTACTTGACATTGGAAAAACGTCAAGTAATCCAATTTTTGTAGAAGTGATTGATAGGAAAACTAAATACGGAAATTAAAATGTGGAAAAGTAAGATAGATTGAGAAAGAGAGAGATCAAATACAAGATTACCTTCGCCGGTTTAGAGATCGTAGGGTTTTTATGAATCTAATCATCGACTAAATATGAAAAAACCCTTGATTTAACCATTTCAGCCTAATCAAATGTAGGGACAACCTATACAAATTCCTCAATGAGAATCAACATGTCGTTAATCCCTAAATCAACTAAGCTTGTTATAAAGGTAATTTACTTAGTTAATTGCATTACATTCTTGGATTGATTAAGGCATTAAGCAAGAATGACCAATTCTATCTTAATTTATTCCCAATATTTTTGTTTTTTTTTATCAATTAGGTGATCCTAGATAGCCTAGAAATCATGTCATAATTTAAACTAGAACTTATTGCCATTGAATTGAGCATGCTTTCAATGTAGTTACGAACATAAAAAACATACAAAGCAAAGACAAACACACAAGAACTTTAAGTCGTCAATTCATCAATCCTACGTGCTTGTGCTATATATTAATTCAAAGAATGGAAATCATAACGAAACAGAAAGATCCAATAAAAAATCTATAACAAATCTCAAAGAATTCAAGAAAATCCCTACAAACCTCAAAAACCGATGTCGTAACCTTCAACCATTCATCAAATCCGACACACGATACCAAGATTTACACCCTAGAATGGCCAAAACCAAGCAACTGTTGGGGTTGATACCCTAAAGTCTCGTGTCCTGTAGTTTGTAAACAGTTTGTACGAACGCTTGTGATGTATAATATATGTTATTTTATTTCACTTCTTGATTTTGCTCAGTTGAATGTTTTATTTGCTTTACCACAAACTAATAAACCTAAAATCCCTAGTTATCTTTATGTAACTTAAGTATGTATGTGGTGACATACAAGTGGATCATGTCTTAAGGGATAACCAAAATGGTCTGTAGTATATGGATATAGGAGGGAAACCTTATCCTAGTAACGCTACGGATGCGGCCCGCCTTGTGGAATAATTACGAGTGTTGTAACTTGTCACAGATGGTATGATTCTAATCATTCGTGTAGGGGACATGCGAGCGGGGGCATCCTATACAAAGAGTTTGTATAAGATCAAACCACGAAGTGTTAATGTCTTGTTATATAACATTGTTCATGACAGAGACTTCACTTCACTAAGATGACCATAGGTAACATGACCTCAATCCTGAGTGAGTTGGGAACTTTTACCATTGAGGGAAATCCTTTGATTTGCATGGGTGCGAGTGGCCAGTTTGCCGACTCAAACCAACCACTTTGAGGATTCGTCTGATTTGAGAGTTGAGAACTCAACTACACAAGATGGAATTCACTCCTTCCCCAAAGCAGGGGTAAGTAGAGTAGATAGATAGCTCCCTTAAGGGCTTATTCCAGGGCTTGAACGATGTGGTATCACACACCTTCTCTTGGCCCAAGAGGTGTTCACACATGGTTGGACTATGTTGTATTGTTCATTAGAGGGATCAGTGGTACTTAAGAAGTGAGATGTAACTACAGAAGCAAAACGGTAAATTGGCTCATCTGTATTTACGAGCATCTGTGAAGGGTTATTGTACTCATGATTAATTATATCCGATGGACACATAAATATATTTGTGGTAAGAAGAGTTCATCTGTTGGTCTTTAGTGGAATGTCTGGCAGTTAACGGATGGTGGATCTCGTGGTTAAAGAGTTTAGTCAGCTATTCACGACCGTTGGAGCTTCGAGCCATAGATCCATGAGGTCCCCATTGGTAGCTTGGATAAAGTTGAGAATCAGTTTTTGGGTCAATTTGAAATGTTCAAATTGACAAGAGGTAGTTCGATTATATATGATATAATTGAACTGGTTAATTATATATGATATAATTGACTAAATGTATGAGATACATTATTTTGGAAGAAATTGGATATAAGTATGATTTATATCAAGTAAAGGAGAAAATACTATAGTAGATATATGATATTAAATTATAGGTTAAGAATAGAATATGATTATATTCTTTATTTAATTAATTAGGCAGTTATGGGATAATTGGTCGAATAATTCTCCGGAATCGTGCGAAAGTGGGAAGTTCGGATTCAATTCTTGTAACTGAAGAATAAAATGTCATTTTGAAAGATACGAAGGTGATTCGAAAAATTCGCTCACGGTGTGAAAAGCTTAAGATTGCTTAGCATTGAGAGCCTATGCGATAGCGCCCATCATCCTAAATGATCGCACACCCGCGCACTAAATGATCGCACGCGATTTTTAAACGATCGCTTACCTTTTCTAAACGATTGCTTAGCGCGCCGAGCAGATCTAAACGATCGCTTACCATTTTCTAGACGATCGCTTAGCTAAACCTACACAATCGTGTACCTTTTTCTAAATGACAAGCACCCGACTATACAATAGTCTTCTACTATATCCCACTTGCTTGTTCGTTCTACACAATCGTATTTTCCTCCTCCCCTCTACCAATTCCATCAAAGACCACCCTTTGAATTCTCACTCCGAGAATATCAAGGGCTTCGAGTGGTGGTGTCATCCCCAGTTTTTGTTGGTTCGTGCGCTGTCGATCGTGTAGATGACTGTGGTGCTGTTAGGTGACTAAGTGCTAGACGATAAGAAGTGTGAGGAGTTTGCTTCCGCTGGACTGAGTTTGATTGAATATTGTCTTCAACTAGTATGTTTACTCGGTCTTTTGTATTTTATTTGTTAAAGCATGCCAGTAATTCACGTTTAAATGGATATCTGTATATTAGAATGTATGTGTGGTAATTCTGTTACAATGAAATCGAAAAGATCCACTTCCACTCATGGATACTCTTGTTTAAGAGTTCCTTCAGTTAGTATTAGAGCCAGGTTTCTGATATTACAATTTCATTGATACAAAGATTGCATATACATTCTCGGTGGGTGCATATCTACTCTCTGTTTAATTGTTAAATTGTCTGTGGATGTGCGGATTGATGGAGTATTCTGGGATGAAACCTCGGTTTTGATTAATTCTTTTACATTTTAGGTTTGTAAAGGCCCCTGCATTTTTTGGCATAATTAAGTGCTATCGAGTATGTAATTCAAAGTTAGTTTGAGTCTTGAGTCGTTCGTGAAGAAGTTCGGAGCAAACATTGTGGTTCTTCGAGGAAGAAGATGATCAAGAGTTGGTCGGATCTTGTAGACGATGAGGTAGGCGATCGCTGAGTATTGGATGCTCAGGTGGCGTTTAACGCGCGCGCGCACTAGATGATCGTTTAGCTCAGCAAGCTTCATCACTTAGTACCTGACTAAACGATCGCGAAGTAACGCACGGTAAATCGTTTACCTCTTCGCGTGTTAAGCGATCGCCTAGACGATCAGGCTTCACAGCCTCGTTGTCGTCTGAGCGATCATTTAGCATTTCGCGCTATCGTCTAGTGTGCGCTAAGCGATCGTTTACCTGCAGCGTTTACTAAACGATGGAGCTTCACCTAGAGGTTCAAGACTCGATTCGCATATGAACCGATTTGCTCGATGAAAAATGTAATAGATAGAATTATTTCATTCCAGTTTTGTAAAGGTTCATCCCGGTCCATTAATCTTTGGTTTATACATGAGATGTATGTTTATTTATATGTCATATGGTATGCATATATAGAAAAATCCCACTTTGGTTATGCATTAGTCTTGCATCATCTCTTTATTATAAATGTTATAATTTAGAGAAGCATGATTTAATTACGTAAGGGCATGCTCATGTATCATATAACATAAGAGTCATATTTATGCATGCATAAAATGCATTGACATACATCTTCTTTATATTATAATTGTTATAGTATAAGGGTGTATGCAAAGCATGTTTGCTTGGTTATTACATGTATATAAAAGTTATGTATAGTAATGACCGGACATTGCATGAAGCATGACACATAGGTTACTTTATAATCAGTATGCGCAATGTGTTTTAGTTGTTTCTTTTTAAAGGTTAAAGAGAAATTAGAACTAAAAGCAATAAGAAAGACATGCATGCTCACTTAGGTTTAATTCATGGTTTTAAAATGTTTAAAACTTGGATGACATAGACCTAAGATCACTGTTCTAATATGATTAGTAACCTTTAGACTCTAATCTTTTAATCAGTTTAATAAGATTAAATTGACTAATAAAAGGTTAAAGTGTAGCAAATCAATCTATAAGGGACCTTTTGACTAAGACGGGTTCTAGTTAGGCTAGGGTATTTAAATTGACGGAAACGTAACACCCCTACCTGAGAACTTACCTGGAAAGGTGAATTAGATAGATTTGATGCATGCATGCAAGTTAAGGACAATCCATTAAAGTGTTTAAATATGACTACTTGAACTTGTTTACTTCATAGACAAAAGTTGTTTATGAGCGGACTTGAAGAAGATGACTAGACTAAAATCAGTAGCCAGATTGTCTAGGTTAAAGACCACTAGGTAGAACATTCAGTGGGAGGTACTTGGGGCATATGATGCTTCATTTAAATCTTTCATGTTTCTCTCATATAGTCCACATCGTGAGATCTATCATCGGCCTCGTGGCACCCTGGGAGTGTCCCCCTAAAGGATGGTGTTTATGTAGGTCAATATCAAAGTGGATGGAGAGAGTGTTCATAGCGAGTGGGAGCGGGAAGTACGACAGCATATCCCACGATCTCCCTCGTTGGATTAAATAAAATTTTTGCGCATCACCTCGAGGCATCCTGGGAGTGTCCCCCTATAGGATGGCAATTTTACACGTTTCTTTATTTAATCTTCTATAAGAGGATAAGATTACTCAGTCTCTTGTTCTAATCTGCTTCTTCCCTACAATGGGCTTATTAAGGTGGGACTCTGGCACCGAAAGCAAGAGGTCACACTTACGCGGAATTGTTAAAGGTTAACTGTTCTGGACCAAATAAATGGTGGTTGTTAAATTCAGTTCCAAGAGTTGGGTTTTCCTGATGGTTGAGAATGTCTCATCCCAGTGAAGGGGCATCTCATCACCCCACTGGTGATGTTTGTCTTACCTCGCTAGGGTGTCATTGAAAAATAAAAGTCTTTACACTTAGGGTACTTGAAACTATTTTGCAAAATTAATTGGTCAAAATGTGGTTTAGAAAATCTTATAAAAGTTTGTTCATTTTTCAGCAACAAGTTTTAAAATGGCTACAGCCACAATAGCTTTGCTCAGCCCCGAGAAACTTACTGGCGATAATTTTTCAACATGGATACATATGATCACGACGATACTAATCATTGAGGATCACATGTTTTCTCTTACGGAGGTCTGTCTTGATATTCCTGCTCCCAAAGCTGCTCGAAATGTTCAGGAGGCTTACGAGTAATAGACACAGGAAAATGAGAAGGCCTGAGCCTATATTTTGGCCAGTCTAAATGACATGTTGGCCAAGAAGCACAAGCCCATGGTCTCAGCACGTGAGATCATGGAGTCCCTGCAGGGGATGTTTGGACAACCGTCTGAACAACTGATAACTTATAGAAATACAAGTTATTTGTGCTGTTTTATTTAGATATTGCGAAAAAAAGAGAGGAAAGTTACGTCGATAGTATAAGAATTGGCTGAGAAATACGAAAATTATGAAATGTCGTAAACGCATCCACTAACCCCATTGCGATGGCGAAATAGAATGTTTCAGTCTCTGTTTTGCAGGAAATAAGTCACCACATGCGTTAATGGCTCGGCCACATAATGTACAATGCATCTACATCGCATGTGCCAATCGATCAAGAACGAAGAAATGATCAACGCAATGACGGCGCATGCCTCGATCATCGACTCTAGAGATCAACGCATTTCAACCGCATGCGGTAATAAAAAAACAACACCGCATGCGACGATCGATCGAAGATGTGAAGAGCAACGCATTCGTGGACGATTCTGACAAGTGTACAGCTTTCTGTTGTGCAATTCCGACAGATTGATTGTGGAGCAAAGAAGAATTTTCCATTATGCCATGGCAGGAATTATCAGTATTATACAGTGGGACCACAAATTCAAAGAGCCAAGGTCTTGTCTATAAATAGCTTCCTTGAACATACGGGGAGGGGGAGGTTGGTCTGAAGAGACTTTACAGAGAAAATCCAGGAGAACTACGAGACAAGGCTGAAAAGTGAGTGTCTGAATTCTTCCGATTCCCGAAGCTGAAGCTCTGTGCAAAAGGTCAATTCTACCGCGAAAGCAAGCCTGAGAGGGAAGCTTTCCTCTCCACTACATCCATACGCCGGTAAGCACAAGTCTCCGATCGGGATCTGTGTCAAGACGTTGACACTCTTTTTGTATTTGTTTCTATTCTTTAATTTATTTTCTGTGTTCATCTTCTTTAATCTCTCATTCACAATCATGTATCAAACGCTTATATTTAGAATTAAATGTTATCATTGTCATCATTATCATCTCTCTGTCCCTTTCCATACATTTATCATCCATTTTCTCCATGATGTGTTCTTAATCCCCTGGGTAAAAAGGGAGAATTAAGCGAGTGAGTTAATCTGTGTTAAGGTAATCAATTAAGTTTAGCTAAAGCATGCTCGAAGCAGCTTCACCTGTGAGAGCAGAAGTGAAGATGTTATTCCGCCTATCGAGAAAAGGTTGGAAGAATGCGTTAACTAAAGCGAGAAGTATTTCCAGAGATAGAAACAACCTTGCGTTCATCATGTTCATCTCTGTTTCACCATAGACGTATGGGAATGCGGCTGATCACTGAAAAGTGTACGCCAAGGGAAAGCAGAACCTTAGTTGCGTCCTTAACGCGATTGATGAACTTGCGATGTTTTTACTCTTTACTCATTCTATTTCTGCCTCATTCATAAGACTTGCCATCGCATTCATATATTCTTTTGTACAACTTCACAGCCAGTCCTTGACCCCCTGTATCAGTAGTTTAGGAATTTACTTTATCAACGCATTTTTACTTTCAGCGCAATTTATAATTTTGCAAAACCAAAATTCTTTATTCTTTATTATAACTGGTCGCATATATCACATTAGTATTGCATTTAACGACAACAATCCCCGTGTTCGACCTTGGATCATTCTAAGAAACTTGCGTTAGAATTATACTTGGTTTCAGCGCAAAGAAACTTGTGACACGCACTACATCATCGCATACTACGAGCATATCACTATCAACGCATACACTTAGAACGTAGTATCGCATAATATCTTTATCGCAAAGCACTTGAGCACATATAGAGCACTTTCATTCATTCATTAGCGCAATAGTTGGGGACATGAACTTGCATTACATTCATATTCATCATTGTCTATATGTTTAAAGATAAACATTAATAATAATTTTTTTTCATTACAAGTTTATGGCAACATGAGCTTGTATGATTCATCCATCAGTAGTGTGCATAAGAGATACAAAACATACACAACATAACAAAAACATACATATTCGTATCCGCACAACAACCGTCTGAACAACTCAAGCACGAGGCTCTTAAACACATCTTCAACTCCAAAATGGAGAAAGGCACCTCTGTTCATGAACCTGTGCTTAATATGATGGTCCACTTCAATGTGGCGGAGATGAATGGGTCTAATATCGATGAGAGCAATCAGGTTAGCATAATCCTGCATTCTTTGCCAAAGACCTTCTTGTACTTTGTTAGCAATGTGATTCTTAACAAAGTGAAATACACCCTTACAACTCTCTTCAACAAGTTGCAGACATACCAATCTTTACTGAAAAGTAAGGAGAGGAAGAGGGCCAAGGCAAATGTTGTTTCATCCTTAAGGACGTTCCATCGAGGTTCGACCTTAGGAACGTAATGTGTGAAATTGTGATAATCCACTAGGAGTTTTAATCCAAGTAGGAGTTTGTTGGATTTTATGTCCTAAAACTCGTAGTTTGTAAATTAATAAACATATTTTGTTTTGTTTTTCAATAAAATTGTTATTGAAATTGTAATCTTGAATCCAATAACCTAAGGTCATAAGGCTATTTAATGTAGACTTGAACTTTATGTGATGACATAAAACATGGATCAAGTTTGAGTGTATAGCCTAAAATGGTCTATAGTATAGGGATATGGTTGGGCACCTTGTTCTGGGGACACTATGGATGCAGCCTACTTTGTAGTTTGTACAAACGATGTGATCCTGAATCGTTCATATAGAGATATGTGAGTGAGGGCATCCTATGCAATGAGTTTGTGTAAGACTGGACCACGACTTAGTCACTTTTGCTTTATAACACCGTTTACTGTATAAAACTGACTAATTCAAATTGATGACCTAGGTAACTTGATCTCAATCCTGAGCTAACTATGAACTCCTGTTTATTCGGGATTATCCTTAGATTTTCATAGGTGAGAGCAGCTCAACAACGCTGGCTCAATGAGCCTCTCATTTCAGGGATAAGACCGGGTAAATAGCTGGGGACATAGGGTGCAAGAAGAACTTCACTCCTACCCATCTCTAGTGGTAGTAGATAGGTTGTTCCCTTAAGTGCTGACTTCGGAATTAGAACAAGAGGCCCCACCCTCTCACTAGGCTGAGAGGGACTCAATTTATTGGTTGGACCACAAATCAATTGTTCTTTAGAGGTCAGTGGGACTGAAGGAACAAGAAGTGTTCTCGATGGTAAAACGGTATTTTGACCCAGCCAAGACCACGAACAACCTGTGAAAGATTGACTTATTGGTTATGGTTATATCAGATGAACAAAAATATATCTATAGTGAGGGGAGTGCAACTAGGGGACTTTAGTGGAATGACCCGTTAGTTAACAAATATTGATTAATTAGGTTAAAGAGTTTTGCCAGTTAATCTCGGATTGTTGGAGCCCATGATCTGTAGGTCCATTAGGTCCCTCTGCTAGCTCATATGGATTAAACTTAGAACAGTATGTTGGATTAATTTGAATTGTTCGAATTAGGAAAAGGGAGTAAAACCGACAAGTATATGAGATATCGCTATCGATTTTTTGTATGGCGCTCTATTTCAAATGTGATTTGAATTTTGAAAATATGAATGTGGATTCATGTTCGGGAGGTCAAAATTAGTCAAGAGGGTCAAAACTGTAAAAAGTCAAAGGGTTGACTTTTTCGCTAGGGAAAGTCAAAGTTGTACTTTGACCAAATGGAAAAGAACCATTTTGCCCTTGACTAGAATTAGTGGAATTATCCAACATTTTTGTTGGATAATCCCATTAACTTAAGTGGACTATGTGTAAACATTAAAGAATGACACATAGCCCATTTTGGTTTAGTGCTTTGTGAGGTGTTGATTTTTGGTGAGTTTTTACATGCATTAGATGCTTATAATTGTTTTATAAAAAGAAGTTTTATAAAACAAATTTCTTCTTCTTCTTCTCTTTTTTTAGCAAGTTAAATTTTCTATAATTTGGGTTTCCAAATTCTTACCAAAATTCCCTTTTTCTCACATTAACCTCGAACCACCATTTCTTCTCTTTTCATTCCTTCATTCATTGGGTCCCACAACCCAGTTCTGAGTCTAGAGAATAGCAAGGAAGCTGTAGTGGTGGTCCGGTAGAGTTTGGGTTGAGATTTAGTGAGAAGAAGCATTTTTCAGGAGTTACAAAGGTTGTATACTATCCCTTTTAATTTACTGTTTTTTTAAACTTTTGTATGCTAATTTCCTTTTAATTAGAAGCAATTAGAGTGTAATTAGATCCTTATTCCGCTACGTATGTTTCATGTTCCATTAGAATGAAGTCTGCACCTTCTACTTCTAACTTTACAAAGGGGAAGAAGAAGAAGGGTGGTAAGGGAAAAGGGAAGACGTCTGCTAACCCGCCACCTATTGCCCCCAAAAGGCGTCCGCCACCAGTTGAAAAGGGAAAATGTTTCCATTACAACTAGGATGGACACTGAAACTCGCTGGCTAAAGGAAAGGAAGGTCGCCAAGGCAGATAAAGGTAAATATGATTTACTTAATCTTGAAACATATTTAGTAGAGAATGATGATTCTTCCTGGATAATTGATTCGGGTGCCACTAATCACGTTTGTTCTTCTTTTCTAGGGATTGGATCCTGGTGATAGCTGGAGGCTGGTGAGATGACGATGTGAGTAGGCACCGAACACGTCAATCTCAACTATGGTAGTGTGAGGGAACCAGTTATCTTTACAAAATAGGTTTCTAGTTTTGAATGATGTATATATTGTTCCTGAACATAAGAGGAACCTTATTTCTGTAAAGTGTTTGCTGCAATGTAAATACATTATTTCATTTAATGGGGATAAAACGTTTATTCATAAAGATTGTGTTAATATTTGTACAGCTTATCTGGAAAGTAACTTGTATGTGCTAAGACTGTTAGCCATAAGTTCCCTCCATAACACAGAATTCTTTAAAATTATCGTAACTCAATCTAAATGTCAACAAATTTCTCCCAAAAAAAAAAGCCCAACTTTGGCACCTTCGATTAGGGCACATCAATCTCAATAGGATTGAGAGATTGGTGAAGAATGGACTTCTAAGTGAGTTAGGAGAAAATTCTTTACCGGTGTGCGAATCTTACCTTGAGGGTAAGATGACTAAAAGACCTTTTACTGGAAAAGGTTATCGAGCCAAAGAGCCTCTTGAGTTAGTACATTCTGACCTTTGTGGTCCTATGAATGTGTGAGCTCGAGGTGGCTATAAGTATTTTATTAGTTTAACTAATGATTTCTCTAGGTATGAGTATGTTTATCTAATGCAACGGAAGTCTGAATCTTTTGAAAAGTTCAAAGAGTTCAAGGCTGAAGTTGAAAATGCATTGGATAGACGAATCAAAACACTTCGATCGGATTGAGGTGGAGAGTTTTTGGCTCGACATTCCAGGACTATTTGGTAGAACATGGAATCGTTTCCCAACTCTCAGCACCGGGTACACCTCAGAGAATGGTGTAGCGGGGAGGAAAAATAGAACATTATTGGACTTGTTCGTTCGATGATGAGTTACACTTCCTTACCAGACTCGTTTTGGGATTTCGCAGTGGAGACTGCGATATACATACTCAACTATGTTCCTTCCAAAAGTGTTGCGAGAACACCTATGGAGTTGTGGAATGGGCGTGAAGTTAGTTTATGTCACTTCTACTTTTGAGGTTGCCTTGCACATGTGCTTGAGAAAAATTCCAAGAAGTTGGAACCACGATCGAGGTTATGCCTTTTTGTAGGCTACCCCAAAGGTACACGAGGGGGTTATTTTTATGATCCATCAGAAAATAGGGTGTTTGTTTCCACGAACGCTACTTTCCTAGAGAAGGATCATATCAGGGAGCACAGTCCACGTAGTAAAGTCGTGTTGCGTGAGCTTTCCAATGAAACTACTGAAACATCAACAAACATCAACAAGAGTTGTTGAAGAGCCTGTTTCTTCAGCCAGAGTTGTTGATGGAAGTTCATCTAGTAGGTCGGTTCCACCTCAAGAGTTGAGGAAACCTCAACGCAGTGGAAGGGTTGTGCACCCGCTCGTTCGTTATCTAGATTTCACAGAAATCCTTACTATGGTAGCAGATGGCAATGTTGAGGATCCATTGTCTTATCAGAAGGCGATAGAGGACGTTGACCAGGATGAATGAATCAAGGCCATGGATCTCGAGATGGAGTCAATGTACTTTAACTCAGTATGGGATCTTGTAGATTAGCCTGATGGGGTAAGATCTATAGGTTGTAAATGGATCTACAAGCGCAAATGGGGTGTTGATGGGAAGGTGCAAACCTTCAAGGCTCGACTTATGGCAAAGAGTTATACCCAAGTAGAGGGAGTCGGCTATGAGGAGACTTTCTTGCCTGTTGCCATGTTAAAGTCGATCCACATCCTCCTGTCCATTGCAGCTTATTATAACTATGAGATATGGAAAATGGACATCAAGACGGCCTTTCTAAATGATAATCTTGAGAAGACCATTTAAATGGTGCAACTCGAGGGGTTCATAGCCCAAGGTCAAGAGCAAAATGTTTTCAAGCTGAATCGGTCCATTTATAGGCTGAAACAGGCATCTAGATCTTGGAACATACGGTTTGATACTATGATCTAATCGTATGGCTTTGACCAGAACGTTGATGAACCTTGTGTCTACAAGAAGATCGTCAACGCTTCAGTAGTTTTCTTAGTGTTGTATATAGCTGATATACTACTCATTGGGAATGATGTAGGTCTACTGACTGTAGTTAAGAATTAGCTAGCGACCCAATTCCAAATGAAAGATTTGGGAGAGACTCAGTTTGTTCTAGGAATACAGATCTTTTGAGATTGTAAGAACAAAGTCCTAGCACTGTCTCAGGCATCATACATTGACAAGATGTTTCTCAAGTACTCGATGCAGGATTCCACGAGAGGCCTACTGCCGTTCAGGCATGGAGTCACTTTGTCTAAGGACATGTGTCCTAAGACGCCTCAAGAGATTGAGAAAATGAGACGGGGCCCATATGCGTCTTTCATTGGCAGATTGATGTATGCGATGCTCTGTATTAGACCAGACATCTGCTACACTATGGGCATAGTCAATAGGTATCAGTCTAACCCAGGCCAGGGTCACTAGACAGCGGTAAAGAACATCCTCGAGTATCTTCGGAGAACGAAGGACTACATGCTCGTGTATTGATGCATTGTGAATGTGATGAAATAATGATATGAAATTACGGTGGTGAACTATGCATTGCACATGCAAGTTTTCCTAGTAAAATCCAAGTATAAACCTTACTAGGTTTCCTGGTAAGTCTAAGGTCAAACACACGGACTACTGAGACAATATGCGACGGTAAATTTGGATTCCTTTGCAGTGACAAAAACAAATATTTGGTTGGTATGTTATGTAAAGTATAAATCTTATGCGACGGAATTGAGTAAAGAGTTAATGACAGCAAAAGTTACAATAAATATGTGAGGAACGGGTTGAAAAAGGATTTAGCTAACACTTCCTAAGATTGCGTTCAAGTTATGCGATCATGCTACACACATACAAGAACATGTCATCTCTCAATGCAAATGCCATGGTTCCTAATTTTAGGATGCATGCGATGTATACGATAATGTCTATAAGACTTATGTCTAAGCCTCTATTCTTGTCTATGCGATGATGAATGATACACACATACACAAGGTGACCGCATACTATCATATCCTATTTCTAGGGTGCATGCGATGCATCATAGCAAACAGAACTTATCTTTAAGTCTCTATGTCTTGCTTATGTGGTTCTAATCTGACTTTCCCAAGCCTAGATTCTAACCTGACTCTCTCAAGTCTAGGTTCTTTCCTTAGACTACTCTCTCAAGTATCTCTAAAGGGAGATGGACGCATACATAAGACAAGATGATCGCATAAAATGAAGATCTTAGGTCATGCTAGCTAAGTGCTTCTCAACCCATTCAAAAAATTTAGTTACTCATGCGCAATGTGAAGAGATTGAATAGATGTAGAGATGCAAATTCCATTTTATAAATAAAATCAGAATACAAAACGACAATGGAAAGTACGGATAGGATGCCCCGTAGCAATGTCTTGCTCCCCGAGGCCTTTGCATTATGTTTCACTCTACTCTGCCCAAAAGAATGTTCTTGCTTTTGCAAGTATCGACCCTCTCTTCGTTCTCAACGCTTCCTGACAGTCTCTCGAGCTAACCAGGAATGATCTTTCGGCGTCTTCTTCTCTTCGCTCGCCTCCGCTTTCTAAGTATAAGAATTACAGACTACAGCTATATATGATCTATCTTCTATGTATATGGCGAACTATGTATATTTCGAACTCTAAAAGCCCCCCAGAACTCCTTTAACAGTGGTGGCCTTTGGTATTTATAGAGCTTCAAGGTGAAGAAGCTTTTCTCTCAAATGATTGCAATGATGGGAGGTCATTGAATCTCTATCTGATGCTCTGATTAATGGTCACCGAAAAGTTGAATGTACTTGCTATAGTGTGTCGTTAACGGCTTGTCAACTAAATTCGGATTCGACCGTCGTCAACTTTCCGTCCCATCATGATTTATTATGATTTCACCTTGATGCGCCGTCTTTATGTGGCCACCTTCTTGAGCAGATCTTCGCGAGCGCATACGATCGCATAGCTTTGCGGTTGCAATCTTTAATGCGCTCAGGCCCGGAATTCTTTGGATCGCAATTTTCTTTGCACCAACGCATTTTCCTGCACAAAATAAATAAATTAGCTGCTTTAATGCGATGGGCACATGCGATCGCAATGTTATCAACTTAATGCTTTTGGACATGATTTTACATGTTTTTACCATCGCATTCCCACATTGTTTTATGTCTTTGCATTGTAATAACGTGCATTTCTGCTCGTTATCACAGAAGAAGCTTTTCTCTCAAATGATTGCAATGATGGGAGGTCATTAAATCTCTGTCTGATGCGACGATTAATGGTCACTGAAAACTTGAATGTACTTGCTATAGTGTGTCGTTACGGCTTGTCAACTAAATTCGGATTCGATCGTCGACAACTTTCCGTCCCATCATGATTTATTATGCTTTCACCTTGATGTGCCGTCTTTATGCAGCCACCTTCTTGAGCAGATCTTCGCGAGCACATACGATCGCATAGCTTTGCGGTTGCAATCTTCTAATGCGTTTGGGTGCCAAATTCCTTGGATCGCAATTTTCTTTGCGCCAATGCATTTTCCTGCGCAAAATAAATAAATTAGCTGCTTTAATACGATGGGCGCATGCGATCGCAATGTTCTCAACTTAATGCTTTTGGACACGATTTTAAATGTTTTTACCATCGCATTCCCACATTGTTTTATATCTTTGTGTTGTAATAACGTGCATTTTTGTCCGTTATCATGTATAGATCTAGGGATTTGATCCTTACTGGATACACGGATTTTGACTTTCAGACTGATAAGGACTCTCGCAAGTCCACTTCAGGGTCAGTCTTTACTCTTAATGGAGGAGTTGTAGTGTGACAAAGTACTAAACAGGGGTGCATCGTCGATTCCACTATGGAGGCGAAGTACGTAGTAGCTTGCGAAGTTGCTAAAGAAATCGTCTAGCTTAAGAAGTTCTTGACAAAATTGGAAGTTGTTCCAGATATGTCGAGGCCCATTACCTCTATTGTGACAATAATGGGGCTGTGGCGAACTTCAAGGAGCCTAGGAGTCACAGGCGCAGCAAATAAATAAAGTAGAAGTATCACCTGATCGGTGAGATAGTGCATCGAGGGGACATGATTGTCACGAAGATCGCTTCGAAGCACAATGTTGTTGACTTGTTTACGAAGGCTCTCATGGCTACAGTGTTTGAAGGTCACCTTCAGAGCATGGGTTTACAAGATTGCCCGCGGCTGGACTAGGGCAAATGGGAGATTTTCTTGTACTAGGCTTTTATGCCCTAGTTTATTATTTTGTACTAGTTTTGTACACCCACTTCGCTTTAGGACAAGTGAGAGATTGTTTAGGTTGATGCTCTAAAGTCTCATGTCCTGTAGTTTGTAAACAGTTTGTAAGAACGCTTGTGATGTATAATATATAATATTTTACTTCATTTCTTGATTTTGCTCAGTTGAATATTTTATTTGCTTTACCACAAACTAATAAACCTAAAATCCCTGGTTATCTTTATGTAATTAAGCATGTATGTGGTGACATACAAGTAGATCATGTCTTAAGGGATAACCAAAATGGTTTGTATTATATGGATATAGGAGGGAAACCTGATCCTGGTAACGTTACGGATGCAGCTCGCTTTGTGGAATAGTTGCAAGTGTTGTAACTTGTCACAGATGGTCTGATCTTGATCATTCATGTAGGGGACATGTGACCAGAGGCGTCCTATACAAAGAGTTTGTATAAGACCTAACCACAAAGTGTTAATGTTTCGTTATATAACACCGTACATGATAGAGACTTCACTTCACTAGGATGACCATAGGTAACATGACCTCAATCCTAAGTGAGTTGGGAACTCCTGCCATTGAGGGCGACCCTTTTATTTGCATGGGTGCGAGTGGCCAGTTCACCGACTTAAATCTACCACTTTGGGGATTTGTCTGATTTAGGAGCTAGGAACTCAATTACATAAAGTGGAATTCACTCATTCCCCAAAGCAGGGGTAAGTAGATAGATAGCTCCCTTAAGGGCTGATTTCAAGGCTTGAACGATGTGGCGCCACTCATCTTCTCTTGGCCCGAGAGGTGTTCACACATAGTTGGACTATGTTGTATTGTTCATTAGAGGGATCAGTGGTACTTAAGGAGTGAGATGTAACTACAGGAGAAAAATGATAAATTGGTTCAACTGTACTTACGAGCATCAGTGAAGGGTTATCGTACTCTTGATTAGTTATATCGGATGGACATAGAAATATATCTGTGGTAAGAAGAGTTTAGTTGTTGGTCTTTAGTGGAATGCCTGGCAGTTAACGGATGGTGGATCTTGTGGCTAAAGAGTTTAGTCAGCTATTCACGTACCATTGGAGCTTCGAGCCATAGGTTCATAAAGTCCTCTTGGTAGCTTGGATAAAGTTGAGAATTAGTTTTTGGGTCAGTTTGAAATGTTCAAATTGGTAAAGTTGAACTTAAATGTATGAGATACATTATTTTGGAAGAAATTGGATATAAATATGATTTATATCAAGTAAAGGAGAAAATACTATAGTAGATATATGATATCAAACTATAGGTTAAGAATATAATATGATTATATTCCTTATTTAATTAGTTAGGTGGTTATGGGATAATTGGCCGAATAATTCTTCGGAATCGTGCGAAAATGGGAAGTTTGGATTCAGTTCTTGTAACTGGAGAATAAAATGAAAATTGTTTTCATTTTGAAAGACACAAAGGTGATTCAAAAAATTCGCTCACAGTGTGAAAAGTTTAGGATGGCTTAGCGTTGAGAGCCTATGCGATAGCGCCCATCATCCAAAACGGTTGCACACCCACGCACTAAACGATCACACGCGATTTCTAAACGATTGCTTAGCGTGCCGAGCAGATCTAAACGATTGCTTACCATTTGATAGATGATCGCTTAGCTAAACCTACACAATCATGTACCTTTTTCTAAATGACAAGCACCCGACTATACGATAGTCTTCTACTATCTCCCACTTGCTTGTTCGTTCTACACAATCGTCTTTTCCTCCTCCCTTATACCAATTCCATCAAAGCCCACCCTTTAGATTTTCACTCCGAGAATACCGAGGGCTTCGAGTGATGGTGTCGTCCCCGATTTCGTTTGGTTCGTGTGCCAATCGTGCAGACGACTGTGGTGCTATTAGGCGGCTAAGTGCTGGACAATAAGGAGTGTGAGGAGTTTGCTTTCGCTGAACTGAGTTTGATTGAAGATTGTCTTCAACTGGTACTTTACTCGGTCTTTTGTATTTTATTTGTTAAAGTATGCCAGTAATTAGTGTTAAATGCATATCTGTATGTTAGAATGTATGTGTGGTAATTCCGTCACAATGAAATTGAAAAGATCCGCTTCCGCGCATGGATACTCTTGTTTAAAAGTTCCTTCAGTAACATACTCTTTAAGATGGCCTAACTCTTCTCCCTCCTTTACCTAAATCAAGAAGAACATATCTATATTAAAGTCACAGCGTTGCAATGCTAGCAAGAGCATTGCAACGCTCTTATCGATCCAGTGCTTGAGCGTTGGATGGCGTTGCAACTCTGGCACGACGTTGCGTTGTGACAAGGCGGTCGTGGCACTCCGATCATCCCCACATCGTTGCAGTGCTCTTGGGCAGCATTGCAACGTTGCCTTACATCCATGTGTTTTGCCTTTCAATATTGCACTAGAGCGTTAAGCGAGGGTTGCGATGCTACAATCAGGGGCACTTTGGTCATTTCTCCTCATTTGAAACCCATATGCTCAAATTACCTCCAAATTACTTCAAATTAACCCTATTTGACTACAAATGCTCGGTTCTACCTCTTCGGTGCTCAATACCTACAAAGTAGGACAATTAACATGTAAACTCTATTAACGAGCCTAAATTAAGCTAAGAATTATAGCTCTTTTTTAGAGCTATCACAAGGGCGATTTGTCCCTGTGAAAAAAGAAGATGAAAGCTCTATTCGTGCAATATAAAGTTGTTAAAGCCCTAACTGAATTGGATGAAAAAACTGGAATCCATGACTGATGAGCAATTTGCTAATATGAATGAAATTGTGTACAGTACAATTATCCTTTACCTAGCACATAATGTCCTCAGACAGGTAAACAATAATCCACAGCAAAAAAGGTATGAGCTAAGCTTGACGAGATTTACCTTACTAAATCCCTGACTAATAAACTTTATCTTAAGAAGTAATTCTTTAGTTTCAAAATAGATACGTCTAAAGATCTTGAGCAAAATATAGATGAGTTCAATAGAATCACTATTGATCTTAGTAATATTGGAGAAAAATTAGATGATGAAAATAAATCAATCATTCTGCTTAACACCTTACCTGATTCATATAATGAAATAAAAAATGCTATCAAGTATGGTTGTGATAGTTTAACTATGGAAATAGTGATTAATGCTCTTAGATCTCGTGATGTGAAAGTGAAGAAATAAGGATCTAAGGAGGGTGAAGCTCATTTTACTAGAGGAAGGTATGAAAGGAAAAGTAGTAACAAAGCCAACAATAGTTTAGGGAAATCAGAGAACAATCGGGGAAGGTTTAGATCTCAGGGAAAAATCAGAAAATACTTCTATTGCCATAAAGAAGGTCATACCGGAAGAATTTTATTAAATTGAAGAATAAAAGGAGGCAAGAAAACAAAAGAGGTGAAGATAATAATAATGCAAATGTGACAAAACATTATGATACTGTTGAAGTTTTGATGGCAGGAGATGGTTTAAATGGTATACCTATTTCTCGTTGGATCATGAACTCTGGGTGTCCATTCCACATGACACCTAACTGCGAATGGTTGCAAGCTTTCGAAGCTCTGAATGGTGGAACAGTTCTCTTTGGAAACCTTTATGAATGTAAAATTAAAGGTAAGGGCTTAGTTTAAGTAAAGATGTTCGACAACCAAGTCAGAATGATTTCCAATGTTTGATATGCGCCTGATCTTAAACGAAGCGTGTTGTTGCCTGGAGTATTTGGCAAAGCTAGATCTGTTGGGGTTGATGCCCTAAATCTCGTAGGTCCTATAGTTTGTAAACCTTGTATGAACAAACATTTCTGTGATTAATAATATTTGATATTTTATTCAATTTGTCTATGAAATATATGATATTTTTGTAGCATTAACCACAAACAAATAAACTAACATCCACGGTTATCGTTGTAACTTAAACATGTATGTGGAGAGATACAGGGGGATCATGTTTAAGTGATAACCTAAATGATCTGTAGTATATGGATAAGGTTGGGTACCTTATCTTGGTGACATTACAAGTATGATCCGCTTTGTAGGTGTTGCAAATGTTGTAAAGTGCTACAAATGATCTAATCCTAATCATTCATGTATTAAATATGTGAGCAGGGATATTCTATACAAAGGAGTTTTTATAAGACCGAACCACAAAATACTTAGTCTCATTATATAACGTCACTCATAATAAATACTTCCATTTCACTAGGATGACCATAGGTAACATGAGCTTAATCCTGAGTGAGTTGTGAACTTCTCCTGCCTATGAGGGCGGTCCTTTGATTTGTATGGGTGAGAGTGGCCAGATCGCCGACTCAACAAGCCTACCATTTTGGAGATTCGTCTGATTGGGGAGTTGGGAACTCAGCTACACAAGATGGAATTCACTCATTCCCCGAAGCAGGGGTAAGTAGATAAATTACTCCCTTAAGGGCTAATTCTGGGTCTTAAACAATGTGACGCCACACCCTCTCCTGACTCGAAAGGGGTTTAGTCATAATGGAACTATGATCTATTGTTCATTAGAGAGATCAGTGGTACTTAAGAAGTTAGATGTAACTACATGGACAAAACGGTAATTTGGTCCAGTTGTACTTACGAGAAATTTGTGAAAGGTCATCGTACTATTTATTGATTATATCCAATGGATACAGAAATATATCTGTAGTGTGAAGAGTGTAGTTGTCGGTCTTTAGAGAAGTGCTCGATAGTTAACGGATGGTGGATAAAGTAATTAGAGAGTTTAATTATTTATTCACATACTGTTGGAGCTTCAAGCTACAGGTCTATAAGGTCCCCTTAATAGCTCTAAAGGATTTAGTTTAGAATCAGTTTTTGGGTTAATTTAAGATGTTCAGATTAAAGAGAGGGGATTTAATTAGATATGATATAATTAAATAGATTCAATTATATATGATATAATTGACATAATGTATATGATACATCATACTTTAATTGGAGGAATAAATATTTGAATATGATTCAAATATATTATCTATGAATAAGATTCATAGTTGTTAAATTTAATATAAATATGATTTATATTAAATGCCATAAAATAGAGAAAAGGAACTATAGTTTATATTGTATATGATGCAATATTAAAACTATAGGTTAGAAATATAATATGATAAGTTGGTTATCATATTTATTTATAATTATTAATATTTTGATAATTAAACCTTTTTTCTCTCTAACCACCTTAGTAGGAAGTTAAGTAGTTTTTATGGAAAAATGGAATAAAATAAAATTTGATTTTATTATTCTAAATCAAGTGTGTGTTACATGATAGTGAGTCACATGAATCTTAGAGAGTCTATGTGATAGACTTGATTGCCTACACGACTGAAGAAAAACTTAAGCGATAGAGTTGTTCTTCCTTCAGTCGTCTTCCTTTTCCAAACCACAAACTCCCTCCTAACCAAAATAGTCAAAGCCCACCACTCCTGGGTTCTCATTCCGAGAATACCAAGATCACTAAGTGGTAGTGTCCTCTCCCTTTGGTTCGAGTTACGTTGTTGTTTGCTTAAAGAAAGTTCGTAACTATTCGTGTTGTTCGTGACAGTACGAGGGGTTTACTTGAAGAAGAGTTCTTCAAAGGTATAATCTCTAAACCCTTTCTCTAGTTCAAAAGCATGTTGTAATTATGTTTTATGCATAATCTATACTTATACTGTAAATGTTTGTTTCAATCGAAATAGGATTTGGACGATCCGCTTCTACTCATAGGTTCTCTGTAAATCGAGATCCTTCAAGATCCACATGTAGAACAGAGGGTGGAACCATGAAAATTATAAAAGAGTCGATAATGAAGGTGAAAGGAAGATTAACAAATGATCTTTATCTTCTTGAAGGATCAACAGGGTGTGGAACAACATCAATAGTTTCTCAAGCTAAGCAAAGTGAAGCAAAGTTATTGTTGGAACGTATCAGCACGCAGTGGAAGCGACGATGATCATAAGCACTCTAATTTATTAATTTTGACAGAAACTAAAGCATGCTACGACAGAAATAAATGGGTTTTAAATCATACCTTTGTAGAACTTCTCAAAGCTTGATTCCATTTGCAAATCTCACTGAATTCTTATTGTAAACCACCCCAAGATCTTCCTTACTATCCTCTTGGTACTCTAGATTGAGTTGTGGGATTCAAAATAAGCCTGAATTAAGGGAATATGGAGATAAGCTCACAGCAGCAACCCAATGAAGAACTCCTTCTCACGAATTTTTCAGTAAAATTCTATCGGTTGCATTGCCTCAAATGCACTCCAATCTCTTCAATATATTGTAGACCATCATGCAATGAGAATGGCTGCATGAGATGCAACTCATGCTTAGAGTAATTGAAGACTTAAAGATGTGGATTTAGTGTGAGCAACTTGAAGAAGTAATGGAAAATGCCAACTTTCCATTTTGTGTGTTTTTTTTTTTTCCTTCTTTTTCAACTTTTCATAAATTGATTTCATAAATCAATTTTATTGAAAATACTATTAATTTTATAAAATTAATTTCATAAATTAATTTTCTTAATAAAATTAACAAATAATTATTTAAACAATTTAAATAATTCTAACTAATTTAATATCGAATATTAAATTAATTTTACACAATTCCATCTTCAAATATTTAAATCATATTTAAATATCAATTCTCCAATTTCGTTTAATTCTAATTTAAACGTTTTAAATTAACTTATCATGCTACTCTAGAGTTAATTCATTTATGAGCTAGTAGGAGGACCTCACAAACCTACAGATCATGGGCTCCAACGATCCGAGATTAATTGGCTTTATTAGACCGAATTAACCCCCATTCGTTAACTAATGGGTCACTCCACTAAAGACCATAGCTAAACTCCCCTCATTGTTGATATATTATGTCCACTTGATATAACCATGATTAGTAAGTTAACCCTTCACAGGTTGTTCGTAATAACGGTTGGGTCGAATCTCTATTTTAACCCCAAAATTACCTCTTATTCCTTAACTCCAACTGATCCTTTAATGAACAATTGATTTGTGATCCAATCAACAAATTGAGTCCTTCTCGGGCCAATGAGAGGGTGAGGCCTCTTGTTCAAGACCCAGAATCAGCACTTAACGTGAACAACCTATCTACTAACCCTAATCAAGTAGGAGTGAATTCCATCTTGCAGGGCTATGTCCCCAACTATTTGTCCGGTCTTATCCCTAAAATGGGAGGCTTATAAGCAGTGACGTTGGACTACTCTCACCATTTGTAGATCAAAGGACAATCCCAAACAAATAGAAGTTCATAGTTAGCCCAGGATTAAGGTCAAGTTACCTAGTCATCACTTTGAAATAGTCAATCTTAAACAGTAAACAACGTTATAAAGTAAGAGTGACCGATTTCGTTGTCCAATCTTGTACAAAACTCATTTGTACAGAACGGCCCCACTTCTCATGTCATAACATGTACGAATTAGAATCACTTCGTTTGTAGCACTTTACAACTCTTTGTAACAACTACAGAGTAGGCCGCATCCAATAGTGTTACCAAAATAAGGCACCTAACCTTATTCATATACTATAGATCATTTTGACTATTTACTTGAACCTGATCCACTTTTATATCTCCACATAAAGTTCAAGTATTCATGTAATAGTCAAGGGACTTTTAGGTTTATTGGATTTCTAATAAGCAATATATTCAATAACAACTTATTGAATTTTCAGAATAAGTTCTATTGTTTATAAACCACGAGTTTTAGGACATAAAACCCAACAGTTATAGCATTCCAGACTTGGCCATATAAGCAAAAGAGGTCTTGGTGAATTAAATAAACAAGGATTCCTTGGTTTATCTCCTATATGATCTTTGGGTCTATATGAACATTGTATATATGGCAAGTCAACTAGAGTATCCTTTGATAAAGGTAACATACCTCAAAGGATATTCTTGATTATGTCCATGGCGATCTATGGGGCCCTGTAAAGGTTGCTACATTAAGAGGAGCTAAATATTTCATGTCTATTGAAGATAATTATTCAAGAAGTGTATAGGTATACCCTCTTAAAGGGAAGGATGAAACCTTTAAAAAATTTCAAGATCGGATGACTCTTACTAAAAATACATCCGGAAAAAAAGTTAAACATTTGTGCACTGATAATGGTTTTGAATTTCTAAATTTAGAAATTCAAAACACATGTGTGAGGAGAGTGGCATTCAGAGACATTTTACAGTAAAAGGGATTCCATAGCAAAATTATTTAGCTGAACGCATGAATATGAATCTTCTTGAACGAGTTTGATGCTTATTGTTCAATGAAAATCTTGATAAAATATTTTGAGGGGAAGTTGTGATAATGGTTGCATACCTAATAAATAGGATCCCTTCCTCTGCATTGAACTTTAAGACTCCAACAAAAATGTGGATAGGAAGTCCTTCTGGTCTATCAAACCTCAAAGTATTTAGTTGTGTGGCTTATGTACATAGCAGACGAGGGAAACTTGACAATAGAGCCAAGAAGCGCGTCTTCATAGGGTATCCCTAAGATGTTAAAGGTTACCAATTATGGAGCTTAGAAAAATGAGAAGAAAAATGTTTTATTAGTTGTGAAGTGGTGTTTGATGAGGCTACAATTGCAATGAAATCAGAAAAAGACAGTGAAAGTAAAAAATAGGACAAGCTGTTTTTTGAAATGGAATTAGGATCCTCTTCTTCTTGTCAAGGTGGAGCTTCACCTTAAGAAGGCTCTTCGAGTCAAGGTGGAGTTTTACTCAAAGAAGACTCTTCTAGTCTTTATGGAGCTATAAGTTCAGAAAACTTTACAAACAGTGAGGAAGTTTCTGAAAGTTCAACTTCCAGTCGACTATTTATTGAAAATCAGACTGCTCCAACTTCTCGAGTACAGCCTCCTGATCTTCAAACCCATCAGCTGGTAGAGATAGGACAATGAGGGAAATCAAACAACCTACAAGGTATGCTTTTGCTGACTTAGTTTTTTATTCATTAAGTGCTGAATTAAATCAAGTTGGAAATGAACCTATAACATATACTGAAGCTGTTAATTCACCTAATAGAGATAAATGGTTGTTTGCCATGAATGAAGAAATATAATCATTGTATAAAAATGATAATTGGACACTTGTTGAAAAACCATCAAATCAGAAACTTATTGGGTGTAAATGGATTTATAAGCTGAAACATAGTGTTGATCCAAATGAATTAGTTAAGTATAAGGCAGGATTAGTTGCTAAAGGATTCACTCAAACTCAATGAGTAAATTATGAGGAATGTTGGGGTTGATGTCCTAAATCTCACGGGGTCCTATAGTTTGTAATTATATTATACAAACATCTTATTTATCTAATAAAATATATGATGTTTTATTTGACATTTAGTTGTATTAATCCACAAACCAATAAACTATCATCCAAGGTTATCTTGTAGCTCAAACATGTATGTAGAGACATACAGGTGGATCATGTTTAACTAATAACTTAAATAGTCTGTAGTAGATGGATAAGGCTGGATACCTTATCTTGGTGACACTACGAGTATGACCCGCTTTGTAAATGTTATAATTGTTGTAAATTGCTATAAGTGATCTGATCCTGATCATTCATGATGGAGACATGTGAGCGGAGGTATTCTGTACAAAGGAGTTTGTATTAGATTGGACCACGAAATATTTAGTCTTATTATATAATGCCGTTCATAATAGAGACTTACATTTCACCAAGATGACCATAGGTGACATGACCTAAATCCTGAGTGAGTTGTGAAAAGCCTATGTAGGCGGTCCTTTGATTTGAATGGGTGAGAGTGGCTAGATTGCCGACTAAGCCCACCATTTTGGGGATTTGTCTGATTGGGGAGCTAGGAACACAGCTACATAAGAAGAAATTCACTCCTTCCCCTACGGCGGAATAAATAGATAAATTGCTCTCTTAAGGGCTGATTCTGGGGCTTGAACAATGTGGCACCACATACTCTCCTGACCCAAGAAGGGTTTGGTCATAGATAGACTATGATTTATTATTCATTAGAGGATTAGTTGTACTTAAGGAGTTATATGTAACTACAGGGGAAAAACGTAATTTTGGCCTATTGTACTTATGAGCAATTTGTGAAGGATTATCGTATTGTTGACTAGTTATATCAAATGGACACATAAATATATATGTAGTGCGAAGAGTGTAGCTGCCGGTCTTTAGTGGAGTGCCCAATAATTAACGGATGGTGAATAATTTAATTAAAGGAGTTTAATTAATTATTCACGTATCATTGGAGCTTCAAGCTATAAGTCCATGAGGTCTCCTTTGTAGCTCAACAAGAATTAATGAGTATCAGTTTTTTCGATTAATTTGGATTGTTCAAATTGATTGAGGAAATTAATTATCTATGATATAATTATTTTATTTTAATTATATATGATATAATTACTATAATGTATTTGATACATTATAATATAAAGTTTATTTAAGAGGAAATAAATATTTAAACATGATTCAAATATTAATTATGTGAATTGGATTCATATAATTAAATTTAATATAAATAGGATTTATATTAAATATCGTGGTTGAGAGAATTAAACTATATGTTATATTATATTTGATATAACATATAGTTTAATATATATATATATATTATATGATAAAATAGCTATTATATATATATATATTAAAGTATTTATTAAAAAAAATTATTTATTAATTTTCCCCTTTTTCTCATTTTTCTCTTTACTACGTTAGTGGAACGCCGGTTTTTGGTGTGGTGGTTATTCATCTTCTTCTTTCTGAAGAAAAGTTACAGAAAGGTTCTGTAAGTTCCAATCTCTTGTTTTCATCTCTCTCAAAATCCTTCATCCAAAATAGCTAAAGCCCACACCTTTTGGATTATCATCCGGAGAATATAGTGAAATTTCGTGGTGGTGTTCCATTTGATTCGAGGGTTTTCTTTGTTGAAGAACCGTTCTTCAAAGGTAAGAGTTTCTAAACTCATTTTTATTCTTCTGTATTTTTCTCAAGCATGCTATAAATTATTTTTAGATGCATAATTTCTATATGTTTATTGTAAAATTATAATTCTGTAAATTTTGGATTTGGGTTCGATCACGTTTTTCGCTCAAGGACCTTCAATGGATCCTTCAAGGAAATCTTTGCACCAGTGGTTCGTCATACTTCAATAAGAGTTTTATTGTCACTAACTGTTGTTTTTTTATATGGAGTTAGAACAACTAGACATAAAAATTGCTTTTATGCACGAAGATCTTAATGAGACTATATACATGCAACAACCTGTTGGATTTATTGAGTTTAAAGCTCTTGATAAGGTATATCTTTTAAATATATCCTTATACGGTCTCAAGCAATCTCCTAGGCAATGGTATTTGAAGTTTTACTCATATATATTGTCTTGTGGATTTATAAGTAATTTGGATCATGTGCTTATATCAAACATGAAAGGAGTAAATCCCATGTCTTCCTATTGCTATATATTGATGATATGCTAATATCAAGTAAAGATATGCAAGAAATTAAAAATCTAAAATATTTTACCAAAGGAAGTTTGTTATGAAAGAACTGGGTGAAGCTAAGAGGAACCTTGGTATAGATATTAAAAGAGAAAGATTGAAAGGTACTTTGAAACTGTCACAAGAAACATACTCTACTAGAATGTTAGCTAAATTTGTTATGGGAAATTGTAAAGATATGTCTGTACCCTTAGATAAACATTTTAAGCTATCCTCTAAATAGTCACCTCAATCCAATGAAGATAAAATTGTTATAACTCGAACACCTTATGCTAATGTTGTTGGTAGCTTAATGTATTCGATGGTTTGTACTCGTCCTAATTTAGCTCGTGCTATGAGTGTTGTTAGCCGATTTATAAGAAATCTAGGGAAAGACCATTGGCAAGCAGCCAAATAGATTATGTGAGATGTTAAATCTTCTTTATCTCATGGTCTGTTATATACTCAAAGTAATGTGAATCAGGATTGCTTATTGGGGTATGTTGATGCCAATTATGTAACCAACTGTGATAAAAGAAGATCTCTTATAGGTTATATCTTTACTTATCTGAATAACCTTGTTAGTTAAAGGACATCATTACAATTTGTAATTGCTTTATCCACTACAAAATCTGAGTTTATCGCAGCAGCAGCTTTTAAAAAGGTTATTTGGTTGAAAGAACTTACAAATGAACTTGTAAAAGATGATAATATTGTGATAGTTTTTGGTGATAGCCAAAGTGTTGTATTTCTTTCAAAAAAATCAGACATTTCATGATAGAACTAAGCATGTTGACATTAGATATCATTTTCTAAGTGATATTAGGCATGAAAGAAAGTTTACTCTTGAAAAAAATAAGTACACTTGATAATGTTGCTGATGCTTTTACAAAGTCATTACCTTTGAAGAAATTTGAGAGTTGTTTGAAAACTCTCAAGATTTGTTATTGTAAGTCATTTAGTCTTGATGTCACTATATTGTTTTTTGTTGCTTGTTTGGTTATAGCAATCAAGGTGGAGATTGTTGAAATTGATTGATATGATCTGCTTTACTTGGCTAATATCTTCTGCTGACTGGGTTATTTTTATATGAGCTGGAATATGAGCTCGAACGTGAGTTGGAAATCCAACTGATATTTAATGTAGATTTGGGATGAAATTTTTTAGAGTCACGTGTATGCTTCTAGATCCTTTTCCGTTTTCAATGTGAAGAAAATGAAAATTTGTTAGAAGAAGATTCCCTTCTCTTAGTTTAAATTGATGCTCTTTTCTTTGAAGTTGGTGTGGTGAATAATTGTAGAATTAAAGAAGTCACTGTGAGTAGAAGAACAATCGGGTGAGTGTATTCCTCTTGTAAAAGAAGTTTTTCAACCTTGTTTGAACTTCTTTAGCTTTTAGGGATTTCATTCAAGATGCTCAATATCATTGTTGAGAGAAATATAGAGTGTTGGGAGTGAGGAGAAACTATTGAGTGCTCAAGGTTTTGAGGTTCTGTTTAGCAGCTGAAATTACTTTCATCTCTCTATATTTGTACCTGAGAAGCAGTTGGCAATTAATATAGTGATTACAATGGATGTAGACTCCAAACTTGGAGTTGAACCATTATAAAAACCTTGGTATTTTTTCTTCTCTTCTTCTTCATCTTTATATTTTTAGTTTTCTGTCAAAATCATTTTACATTTACTATTTTGCACAACACTTTAAAATGTTGTATTAATACTTTTGAATTTTTAAAAGGTTCAAAATTACCTTTATTGGTTTGTTGATGTTTGCCCAAGGTAAGGTCCAAAGCCCATGGGCGGGTCTAAGCCCGAAGGGTACCATGAAAGGGTATAGGGGAATACATATCTCAAAAGAAAAAAAATGCCATTGCCTTGAGGCTTAGGCCGATCAGTCAAGCCAATAAATATATACCAATAAGGAAATACATGAGTGAAGGTAGGTATGGCACCTTACAACCTTACGTGCCAAGAAACGTCCTTAAGACCCCTACCATCACATGCAACCGTAAGCATGTGTCAAATAATTGACTTATAAATAGTACAGTCAACCACCCCAAAAAGGGATAAGTAATTTTCGAAGGAGAGACCAGACCTTATTTCATTTTTGTGCTTAGCTGAATTAGTCACTTCAAGTACTAACTTAAGCATTATAATGAAGTAGACTCGATACCACATTGGTGTAAAGATCTTTTACGCATGTCTGCTTGGATAGGGTTGAGACCAAACTATAGGAAAGTGGGTCGAAGGTCAAGACCATCGGGTACCTGCAACGAAGCCTAACACGGACGAGATTTGAGCTATAACACGGTTAAATAGTTAGATGGAAATTGTTACCGTTGTCTTTCATTCTTCCTTTATTCTCATTCTGAGGTCATTCTTATCTAAGATATATACTCTTTTGCCTAAAAAAGATTATAAACTTGCAATAACCAATAAACATTTGATGATCATCGAAGCACACCTTTATGGGTACAAAACATATATTAACCTCAATAGGATGATGTAGAGACTGAAAGAAGGTTTATGTTGATAAATTAGGATTATCTGATGATAAAAAAGTTTGGTTTCAACACGACAGGCTTCATTAAGAGTATTGAAAAACATATGACTCATTTGGTAGATAATTTGAAGACATAAATCTGAAAGTAGTAGATTGAATGAAAACGGAGTTCTATTCTATGTTTTTAAATATATGCTTCATAACAAATTCAGAAATTGGATTCTAATTTATACAATTGTTTAAAATGTGTTTGATACTTTATATTTATAAATTATAAAACTAGTTGTAGTTACCCACTAATATTTAGTTGACAATTAACTTTTATTAATTTATTTATGAATATGATTTAGGGTAATTATTTTAAATGGTAAAACTCCCAAAAATATTTTCAAGTGTCTAATAGATGTCTCTCGTGATCACCCACTCATAGGTGTCTCTCGTGATCTATCACTAATAGACAGTGATATTTTGATATATTTGTAAATAAGTTGGTTCATTTTTCTTTATTTGAAAACAATCCTATGGTTTATGTTAAAAAATTATATAATTTATAATACATTACATAATATATATTATATTTTTTTAGAAAATGAATTAAGTTTATAACGTGACATATTGTATTTCAAAATGTTTTATCTTTATTTAATATAATTTTGCATTTTAAAATTTAAAATTCAAATTTGGCTACAATGAAAACACAAAAAATTGTTTTCAAAATTTGCATGATTTGGATCATAGAATCCAAAAAAAAAAAAAAAAAATTCAAAAATAGAATGGTTGGCCAATCACATAATTGTTGAACTCAGTAAATCTGAAAACGTAAAATAGGATCTGGATTCTCTATCAAATAAGCTCATGTTTTCCATCTCTCTTTTAACTGAAGAGTGTTTTTTTTTTTAATTATTTTTTATGGTAAAAAGAGTATCGTGACATCTTTTAGGGATTGCTTGGGGTGTTGAGATGATATAGGATATGGGGAGTTCTAATGTCTTAAGAGTTCTAATCGAGTATGAACGATCGAGTATGATCGAGAATGTTCAAGCACTGAGATGATATACGATACATGGAAGAAAAATGACGATGAGATACGAAACACGTTCCGTAAATTGGCCCACAAATAATTAAAATCGGTGAGATAGGATAGCCTCTAAACATTGATGATATAAGATGTGAGGATATACCATCTCATGTTAGGTCTCCAAACAACTTTTAATATTTTAGAAGTAATATTGTCATGGAACTAAGGGATAACATCTTCCATAGTTTATACCTACTTTGAGAACCTTGATATTTATGGAAAATATAATGTTATCAATGTCGGTATTTACCCAAATTGAGGGTTTGTTCACTATTAACAAGGAATGATAATCTAGGAATGCGAATAAAGATATGTTTTTAAAATTTATTATTAACAAGGAATGAAAATAAAGATATGTTTTTAAAATTTATTATTAACAAGGAATGAATTAAAGTTAAAAATATAGGACTAAAATAAATATTTTAAAAGACTAAAATGAACTAAAACTAAAAATACAAGGACCATAATGATATTTAGTTACATATATATATATATAGAACTAGTAGTTAGGGCTAAATTTAAGTTTTGTTAGGTATATGGACTAAAATTGTAAAAAAAGAAATAAATATGACTAAATTCATATTTTAGCCTTTTTATTTAGGAAGCACAGATACTTCTAATTGTGCAGATAATCAGTATTAGATATGGATACAGATACGTGATAGATATGTGTCTGATATATGATTTGAAGTATATGATTTTTTTATTTTAAATTTTCAGATACGCATATTGGGCAATTTTTTTTTTTCAAATTTAAGCCTAACCAACAACCCATTTTATTTGTGTGATTCTAAAATCATCAAAAATAACTTTTTTTTCATTTTTAAAATCACTTGAAAATACACTTTTAATTACTCAAAATTAATTTAGTTTTCAATTTTACACTTTTAAATGCAATTTGCATATCATCAAAATTAGTTTGAAAGAATTAAACATGTTTCATAGTGATTTTGAAAATGATAAAAGTGATTTCAACCATTTTAAAATCACTCCAAACATAAAAGTTCACTTAAATTGAGCAATCCAAAACAAAATAAATTAAAAATGATAAAACATAAACAATTTAAAAAAAAAAATCTGAAACATAATTAAATCTTCATTCTTCCCTTCTCTCTTACTATTTAAATAGTCCGTTCATCCTCAACTTTATTCTTCAATCTTCATCTTCTACTTCTTTTCTACCGTCTACTCCAGTCGCTCAACAATCACTCAACGTTAATGAATTTTTTTTTTCAAACTTTCACTCTCTTCTTGAATCTATTTTAATTTAACTTAAAATGAGTATTATAAAAATTAATTAAACAATATATATATAATGTATCTACAATCTATTCGTATCTTAATTTTTTAAAAAATTAAGATATCGTCATATTATATACCCGTATCACATATTCGTATTTGTGTCCGTGCATCATATATATTTAACCATGTTTCGACATATACTCGCTCGATACTTATTTGAGGGGATCACGTGTTCGCTCGATCGACATTAGCCACAGCCATAGCCCAACTGCGACGAAAGGTTCAGTCAACAATAAACACAATGGAAGAAACGAACCGAGCGGTTACTGGCGGGAAGGGCTGAGGAACACTTAGAATTGAGGCTGAATATCGCGGCATTCTTCTCTTCATCTCGCCTTCTTAGGCAGCTTCGTACTAATTGGATCTCCTTCACAAAGAAAACGCCATCCGAATTGCCGCGGAGGAGCACTGCCACAGCCTATCATGGTGAAAACTGTGGTCGGAGAAGAATCTCGGCTCAAAATCGTCGAGGATCGCCTCGCTCAGTCCGCAATTCCATCGGAGGTTCTTTTCTCTCTTGCTTCGACAATTTCGTTAGGTTTTTGTCACTGACATTTATGGTTTTTTGGTTGGTTTACAGATCGGCCTTGCAATCGGAAGACTTAGCTCTCCATTAGATAGAGGTTTTGTGTTCGATTTGATCCCAACTCCTCCCAACGATGCCGGAGAGGCGGCTTGTTCCATCCTCGGCGCCATTAAAGACGATAAGAAGAAGGGATCGAAAGGAAAATCTCCGGCTGTCGATTCATCGTCTTTGGTTATTGACAAGGATTGGGTTGCTGAACATGCCCGCCAGGTGGACTTTAAAATTGTTCGCAATTATAGTTTCGGGATCTCGATTTGTAAAAGAGGTCTGGATATCATTTTCATTCCAGGTTCGGAGAATGCTACCGGGTGGTGTGAAGGTGGTTGGCATTTATGTATGGGCTAGTGAAATGGCGGTTAAGAATTCAACCTTAATGCTTTGCCAGGTATCCTTGACACCCCTTTCAATATGTAGATTTTAATTGTTGAAGTTACCGTATCTTTACATTGGTTAGTTATGGTGTTCGTGCACAATGGCCCTT
Source organism: Benincasa hispida (assembly GCF_027475165.1). Lineage (NCBI taxonomy): Eukaryota > Viridiplantae > Streptophyta > Magnoliopsida > Cucurbitales > Cucurbitaceae > Benincasa > Benincasa hispida. The sequence continues at coordinate 75,783,182 of NC_143486.1, forward strand.
GGTTTGGAATGCATGACAGTTGAACTGATGTCTAGCTGCTCCATCGAAATTCTGTCCGTATCGAATATACAAGCCTTTGTGGTGAAGTTACAAAGCTAACGCTAACCTTGTGATGTTTTCTAAAGGAGCGGCATCTCATAGATTAATTTGTGGCCAGTTGAGGATTTTTTCCCCGAGTGTATAATATGGTTCTCTCTAGGAATTTCTCCATTAGTAGCTGCTGGGACAATTTGGAGAGAGGTTTGAAGTTGGAATCTTACAAGTGTTGAGTAAACTACAATCAAAATCAGTGGTTATGGTGGATAGAGACTTTATTTTATTATTATTATTATTTTCATTCTGCCTGGAGACCCTCAAGTGCTATTTTACTATATTGTTTCTTGTAGACTGTAAAGGCTGTTGCAGAAGCAGCACCATTTTCAGTCAATGTCTTGGAGGAAAGACTTCTCATCCATATCTGTTATAGTCCAAGGAGGTGTGTACATCGAGATCCTCATATATTTAGTTCACGTACCTTCTAGACCAGTCAAAAATGTTTGATTTGCTGATGAACAATTTTGGCAGGTGGACATGTCGGAATTTCTTTTTGACTTCAAATCTCACATCAAACAGCTTGCGTCCTTGTGATTTTAAAATGGCAAGAGTCTTAACATCACTTCAGACATTTAAGTGTATATTCAACTTTGATATGAGGTAACTTGCATAACTATAACATCCTTTATTTTCTTCTCATACGAAGCTATATAAAGTATTTAGTCTCTTTCTTTGTTGCTTGTGGCCTATTATAATGTATTAATGTGAACCTTCCACACATAGAAAACTGGCAAGCTTTCTTCCAGATGACAGACATTTTCGAATTGTTTCCATCTTGAGGTCCCAAAAGGAGCAAGTTCTGGAGATGTGTTCCACTGTAAGCCCTAAAAAATAGGCTATAGATGCTAAATGAAAAACCTAGCACTCCACCTTTTGCACCTTAATGTGAACCTTCTTGTTGTAGGAATCTTGCCCCTTATTAACCAGGATGATGAAGTTTGTTGATCTCAAGCAATTCTATTCTCAAGAACTTCACTTGAGTCAAACCCCTTTTGCACACATCTTATCCATGAAATTCCAAACAACATGGTCACTCTTAACTCATAAACCTTTCAAAGTCAAATTTAAGTGGTAAGGTTTTTTGTAGGAAAGAGCCAAGGAGTGCCTCCTTTCATGAAGTGGGAGGTCGTTTTTGAGTTGTGCAGAAAGCGTGGGTTGGGTATAGGCAATATTGTGCGTAACAACTTTGACCTATAGCTAAGTCAGTGTCTATTGCATTTTCCTTTGGAGCTTGACGCTTTGTGGTATGAGATTATTGCAAGTCTGCCAATTGGAAAGACTTTTGGTATTCTCTTTTTGCTTGGTTGCTTGGGGCTTAGCTTTTATCACCCACTTCCATACTTTTGTATCATTATAAAATTGTTTCTTGTCAATTCTAACTAAAGACAAATTCGGGAAAATGTGGAAAGCGTATAATACTGTATTATGTCCCTTCTGTCCATAGAATTTCTATGAACACCCCATGAAGCTTACACCACTCGTCATGCCCCACCACCCTCATCAAGTTCACTCTTTGGAAAAAGGCCTTTTATGATCCCAGTATTCTGTACATATTTGAATCCAGCTAAAGGAGAGACAGTAAGTTCGCAGAAATTTGTTTCATCATTTATGGGCTTAGGGAGCGAAAGGAAGAAGATATGAGGTTGGTAGTGAATTGGTTTGGGGAGACACAACCAAATAGTAGAGGCTAGCTAATGGGTTCGTGGAGGTAAACCAATTAGGAAATTATTTTGAATTATAACATGCAAAACTAATTATGCTACGTCAACATAGAAATATGTTAAAACTAATGAAAATATTCAGTTAGTGTTTGTTACTTTAACTAACATAAAGCTAACAGAGAGAGACCATTTAACCTATTTCTAAAGCCTTAGATATTATAAGGTTTGAAAGCTCAAAGATTAAATGGACACAAAGATGAAAGCTCATGGATTCAAATTAAAGTTGATCTTTAAGTTTATGCTTCTTGTTGTTTCCTAAAACTTTTTGCAACCATTTTGAATGTACCTCTCAATGTGATTTTTTTAATTCCTTTATCTGTGTCTTGCTACTTTTTGCCAGGTTACCTGTTTGGAGGGCATCAAATGTCCAAAGATTAGTAGATGTAATTCGTAATGGAATTTCCATTCAAGCTGATGTTCTAAACGGTGCGAAGGCCGTGATTGATGGAAATCTGGTTAGTAGAATAACTTTGCTGCACAAACCTATGAGTAAGATCTAGGACCTTTTCTTTACAACCACAGCAAAAAATTATTTTTCAACGTATTTTGTGGAGATTATATCAAACTGTGCTAATAACTGGTAGAGGTGGTGTGTTCATCCAAGGGTGTATAGGGAAAGAATGATGTACCCCTTTGTGGGGAAATAGTGAGTTGCACCCAGGAAGTATTTGATGAATGCCTTGCATGAATCTTTCTCTTATATTCCTTGTTTGAAGGAAAAAAGTACTTTCTTTACTTGTTTTTCTTTGGTTGTGTTAATAATTATTCAAATTACCCATAGTTCTTTCATTTGCCTTGGTTTAACGATGATTTACGATCCTCGTCATCTTTCTTCTTTCTTGCCAGGTTGTTAGTGATGACCTTTCTATGACAGGGGACTTGCATGAAATTGAATTACTCCTGCCATTCCTGAAAAATACGTCTTTTGAAGGTTTGCTGGTTTACTATATTATATTTAAATGTTCTTTGTGGTGCTTTTCTTTGTTCATTTTATTTATTTTTTAAATTTTAAATTTTTTTGTACAGTGTGCAGCCAAAAAGATGCTGATGGTATCCTGGTCTTTAGAGGCTCTGTTTGTTCTTTTGCTTATTTGAATTCAAAAGAACCTATTTCCGAAGCTGTAATGGAAATAAAGGTTACATTTACATGTTTAATTTTATGTCCTTTGACATCATGTTGAAACTATTTTTTTGCCTGCTACATTTAAGTCATAAAAATCTTATATTCTCTATTCAGAAGGCTTTCCTATGTGATGAGCTGATCTCTGATTGCCAATTGAAATTTCTAGCTGTCTGCTATGTCAATTGTACGACGGATTTAAGATCCTGGAAGATTTACCTCGAAGCATCTCTTCCATTGAATAGACTATAGAACCAGTTTTCACTTGTGGAATTAAGGTTCATGCGGTCTCTCCTCCATCCATATCTCACTTGTTTCTCCCACCAGCCACTCTGGCCTCTACTGGGTCTTAACTGTTTTGTGCATCTTGTATTGTTGTCTTCTTTTAGATAGATTCTGATTACATCCATTGGCTATGGACCGCTCTTGTTGCTTCTTCGGGCCCTTTCTTTGAGCATTTCCTTTCTCTGTTACTAATTTCTTCACCTTCTCTGACATTTCAAAAGTTTTTTCACAGAGCTCTTCACCATTATTAGTTATGACAAGTTCCACCAAACTATCATTTCATTCAATGGAAATCATATTCTCCAAAAACTACCCTCTCATTTTCCACTTTTAAAGAAAATTACCTCCCTTCCATCATGTTTTCTTTTTCTTTTTCTTTCTTTCTTTCTTTCTTTCTTTCTTTCTTTTCTTTTTTTTTTTTTTTTTTTTTTTTTTTTTTTTTTTTTTGAAAGGGGTTAAGGATTGATGATAAATGGATTATGAATCACTGTCTCCCATAAGATCTGAAAGTTGCTTCACCTTTCCTCCAATCTGATTTTCAGATGTCCAATCTTTCCTCACAACTCTCTCCTCAAAATTTCTTTTCTTGTTTTCAATTAATGAACCTAAGTTCCCTTATGTGGTTCACCTCACTACTGGTTTCTTATTCGTTCCACAACTCCGAAGATCATAATGTTCAGTGAAATGTGCTTGCTGGACTATACATTTTCAGACTTCTTTATTCGCAAAAGACATGAAAGTCAATTTTCTTAGTGATCATCACTTTCACGTGGTGACTGGTGCGACATAAGGACATTCAAAGTGTGGGTCAACTTTTGGTTGACAAAGTAAAAGATCAAGACAATCAGGGTTATTATCATTAATGGTTGCTGCTTATTTTCCCCATGACGTTGACACATGCTTTTCTCCACACAGGGAGATATCATCACAAGTTTACAGAGTAGATTGGACATAATATGTGATGAGGTAGATGCAGAAGATAGAGATGTATCTGATGACGTTCATGGGGATGCAAATGAAGTGACATCAGCACAGCACGTTTCTCAGCTCTTCCTTCACTCGTTGAGGTATGTAGGTTACATGAAAGGATAGACGCCATAATTAGCCAAAAATGTTTTCTGGAATTTGCGTCAGCAAGTTTTTGTTCTAAAATTTTTGGTTGTGGATCTTTCCTTTTTTTAGAGAAAAAGAAAAGAAAAGAAAAAACTTCTAATAGTCTGAGAAGTGAGAAGAGTGATTATACGAAAGAATATTTTGTGCTATACAAACTAGCAGATACTTTGAATTACCACAAAAGACAAAGAACCAAAGGACCGGCCTAGAGAGAACCTCCTCCCAAAGAAGCTACAAAATAAAAAGCATTCCAATCATATAAAGTCATGTGCACTTCATAGGCTATAATTGCAAAAGTGATTTGAACATTTGCCGAATGCTATTGGCAGTTCAGTCAACCAAATGTTCTACTTTTCTGAACTTTATATATTAGTGGGTGTGAAACCCGCATTTTCTTAGTCTTAATATCAGTTCCTGTATGCTTCTGTGTGCAGGAAAAAGTGTGATCTCTCATTTCCTCGCAGAGTATTTGTTCCTTGGTTGGCAGACATTTATGTTTGCGACTACTTGCAACCATCTGAAACAACTGAGGTCTTTACTTTTCCTTCTCCCTTCTCTCCATTGCAGTCATCATCCTTGATGCTTGCATTTAGTTAATTTGAAAATTTTGAACTTTTGATTTATTTGGATAATATGAGATTCATTTTTGCAGTTGAAATTTGTGAGTTTAAATTGCGTTCTAGATCAAAGTTGTTTTCTGGAAGTAAATTATTTTTGTTAACTTGTGTTTCTCAAACTTCAATGTAGGTTTTAAAAGAACATTTTACTGAATTAATGTCCACTGAAGCACCAATGGACAAGACGTCAATTCTCGAACCAGAAAAAGAGGCCCTTTCCCTCTCAGCAGAATTATTTTGGGATGTGGCCGTCCCCATCCAGTCGACTGAGACTTCTTTAGTGATGAACAACATAAACGATGATACGAGAACGGGTGGTGACGTAATTTCGGGCAGCAAGTCGAGTGGTATTAATATTATGGTGGCTGTTTTCGTTCTTATCCTTGCAGTTATCATTGGATATGTGTTGCTTTTCAATATGGGGTCATGATTCATTTACTTAACCTTTGTTACACAAATTTTGATAGCCAATGCCATTAGAGAGCATCATAGGATGATTATTGTTTTGGTTTCTCATCAATTATGGGTTTCCGGAGGGTGGATAATTGGTTGGGCAAAGATTCATTTCGGACTTCTTAATGCCCCATTTTCATGATAAGTTTAGGGCTTGTTTAGAGGAAAAATATTTTTTAGAAAAGTTATTTTTATTTAAACTTTTTTTTATAAAAAATGTTTAAAATATATTTTTAAAATGTTTCAAAAGCTATTTTGAGTGATTATCAAACACTACATTTTATTTTTTCAAAATGGCTTATGTTCAAATTTTGAAAAGTTAAAAGCAAACATATTCTTAATCACGATTGAGGTTAATTAGAAGAAAAAAACCAACAGAATTTGACAATTAGGTTTTTTAAGAATATGTTTCTGCATTCTAATTGAATGCGCATCTAAAATAAGACAAAAGAATGCTATGCTTTTCTAATAGTTTCAAATGTGCTCGTTTTAGCTAAGTTGTTAGAATATTGGTTGATTTAACTCTCTTGTCATCGCATGTGAAACTGTTGGCTTCAGTATAGTGATGTACTGACACAGACAAGAGAAGTCTCATGAATTATTCATTCTCCTTATGTGCTCAAATTAAAATAGAAAGCTTGCACATGGAACACATGGAAGACATAAATTTTATTAACTTAAAATCAAATTAAGAGTACATGTACCCACAACAAACGAAATATGGACAGAAAAATGTACCTTGGAGACAAGAAGCCACGACAATCTGAGTATAAAGCTCCTCATTGACAAATTGCAGGCTTGGACTGACCTAATTCATGCCTAACTGAATTTTGAAGTGAAAAAAAAAACCCCAAAAAGTGAAATGAACTAAGAACCTAACTGATAGAATTGATTCAAGATTTAACGATGAAGACGACATTTCTCGTGTTCCCATGGAGAGAGAATGAGCAGCACAAGCTTTTATCTTCTTCAAGCTTCAACATCACTTGTAACTACTTTCTCCGGTTGCTTCTCAGTGGCAACGTCACTAGGGAGATCAAGACCTTGAGGAATTTTGCCGGGGTAATTAGTCCTTGAGATATCTGATCCTGTCATACTGCAAATAATGATCTGATAATATAAAATCCCGTGTTCCAAATAAAACTATTATTCCGTACAAAAAGGTGATGAAGAGAAAACTGGAAAACGTGCATACCTCTTGTCAACAATAACCATGGATCGAAGCTCGCAGTTCGTAAAACTGCAAATTGATGTGAATTTCATATGTTATAATTGAATGCAAGTTCAGGGAATGAGACAACATTTATAATACAGAAAACACATTTGATTCTAGCCTTAAGTCATTAATTGTTTGCTTTTTTTATTGGTACAAACTAATGTAGATTGATACTCAATTTTTTTTTTTTTTTTTGAAAAATTATTTCCTAGTTCTGCTGCCTAAGAAATTGTCATTCTGATCAATGTAATACTTACTATTTGCAGATTTCGTTCTTTATAGATGGATGGCAGTCATTTCCAAAACATTTCAGGAGCTCAAATAAGAATGCACTGTGGGTGACAATTGCAATCTCTTTCTCCTTCCGAGTCCACAGCCTGGCCAGGACAGAAACACAAAGTAAGAGAAAATAGGAGCTGTGAGCCCGTGAGTGCCAACACACACAAGCCATGGCTACAGATGCAGAATTCTATTTTTCCCAGAGATAATACATAGAAAGGACGTATATTACTGCCTAAATATAACTGTAAATTCAACAAATGACAAACTAAATATAACTGTAATGAACTCTTGTCAGCATTCAAAGGCATTAACGAATGTCAAAAAGTAGCTATCGAGTCGAAACTATTTCTCAACTTATTCTTTCAAGTGAAATTGATTCAACAGTAGGATATTACTGCCTGGAAGCAACTTTTCTCCTCCTAAATGAAAGGCAGAGACAACACGGTAGAACTCCTCAACTGCAAGAGAACCAAGTAATACTGACGTGCAAACAGATAAGTTAAGAAAACAGGACAAATGAGGTTTATATCTCAAGTTCAGAGTGACATTTCCCCAATTTGTATTGAATTTTCGAGTAAAGAACAGAGAAAATTTAATAACTGAATCGATACTGACTGGAAATATGATAACAAAAAGGTTGACCTCGATTGACACACAAACAACTAGGAAATATTACCAATGTATGAAAACTCCATCATTGTAAACATTACTTAAATGAAAACTCCATCATTGTAAACATTACTTAAACTGAGTATGTCTTCTCTCCTTTTCCAATTACATGTATACTTGGTTTTTTAATCTCCTAGAGTAAGACTTTAAAAAATATGTCATCAAACGTGTCGATATTTCAGATAAATAAAGTGAGCATTTACCAATTCAGAAACTTCAGTCCTCTTGCTACAATCTGGTCATTCGTCTCTCTCTTGTCCGGTGTCCACAGGATATCATTATCATGTTCAATCTAGAGTAAATGAAGAAATGTTGTATCAAAACAGATTTGACTTAATAAAAAGAGATGAAAAATAGAAACCAAAGCAACATAATCTTGCAATATGAACAAAGCAATTTAACTTGCCAATGAAAAATCAATTGCAGGGAAAAGAGGCCGATACTCGCTAATGCTTCTCCTCTTATCACATGGATGAACACCCTGTACAATGAATATAATCATTCGACATCATCGAAGATGGAAAACATGGGAAAATCTTGCCTTTTAGCTGTTTAACTCATTGCAATCTAAACCAAGAACTTGTCCAGCTTATATTCTTATGTATATTTAATACAGTTATATCGAGAATTTCCTTCGAATTCCCGCTATGTTGAGAATCAACGGAGACTACAAGTTACTTCACTAACAGATGAATATCGCATGTAAGTACAGATAATTTTGTTATGTATAATTCAAGAAAACATTTCAAGTTAACTGTTCGGCTTATATATATCCCCTTCCCTAATCAAAATTATTCAACGTGAGAACTTGAGAGCTTAATTTTATGTATTGATTCAAGATGAATATTAGTTACTCAAATTTTATTTGAAACTGCCATAGATACTGGATAGTTTCATGTTAAAAGAAAGTAAATTTAAAACTCGTGAACATCATGCAACAATCAGATGTATATAAATATACTAAAATGTTTTGATGCAGAAGAGAGTCGAAATATCAAAATGGAATCTTGAATTTTGAGTTCAATTTATGAAATATACCAAACGTTCCCTACAAAGCTCTACTGCTAAAAATGGCGGGCAGTTAAGACTTGAAATTGCAGGATGGTTGCTGCCCCCCGCATTTGCTACCATTAACGGAGGAACATTTATACCATCTTTGTACTCATCCCCACCAAAGGTTCCAACTGCTGTTTGCATAGTCCTACAGTGCAACCATTGATGGTTGAAATAAGAAATATTTAATTAGTTTTAGAAGAAAAAAAATGAAATTCCTGCATCTGGACAAAAATAATCGAATTGTGGAAGATGAAATTTCCTTCCAGAAAGCAGGAAAAAAAGAGACTTAACTCAATTTTCTAGAGGGAAGGAAACATAAAAGTTATCCTTATCATAAGACAGAATTAAACATACAAGTTAAACAGAAATCAATTCTCAACGATGAATCATATATTTTTTCTACTAGATATCTCAATGATGAAACATAAAAGTTATCCTAAACCTTCAAGTAAAGTGATTAATGAAAGGCGTGGACAACAGAGCTGATCAAATTTTTGTATTAAATGAAAGGCACGGGCTTGAATTTTGCGTCTCAATTCTAGCCGACGCCTGTCTAGGTGATTCGATCTTCTGATAGGAAGAAATATGTAGATCCTTTCAGTCATACCATCTTTTATCGCCATTAAGTATGTAAAATTGTACTGAGGTACTATATCAATTCATAAATGTAATGTTAATTCCATGTGCATAGCGGTACAGTTCTATATTCTTGCTTCATAATTTATGTTGAATCTGAAATAAAATAGTGGATTTCGACGGCTGAAAACTAAATGAACATTATCCTGGAGGGCAAACAAAACATACCACAAAAGAAAAAGTAGGCACGCAAATTATAATATGTCAGCATGAGACCACGAATCCTTATAAAGATAAGGAAATTATGTTTTTTTAATAAATAAATTAATTAATTAAGTTGCCTTCTACCGTTATGATACCTTAACAAGGGGGAGACGATGACTAACTCAATTGTCTTTGAAATTCCACATGATTGCACATGCTTCCGCAGATTATCAACCTATCAAGGGAATATATTATTTCTGGATCTTATAACAAAATTTTGGTACATGTTTTATGAAGAGGGTGATTGATTAAACTAGACATACGAATCTTTTTGGAAAATCGAATCAATCTTGATAAGAATTAATGACCGTTTTTCCCTATGTAAATGTTTTATTTCCGTACGTAGTCTCATACGTTAGGGGAAGTTTGTATAACATTAAAGATTATAGAAATTATGGTATAATTTATAAGCATATACCTGTTGCCATCCTAAAGGGGAAAGTTGAGCATCAAAATAATCATAAGATTGAAGCAAACTGCGATCCTTTTCCGTTGCAACATTATGAGTTCCTTGTGCATGTCTCACCTGTAAAAGTCATACAAAGTTCAAATGCTTGAAGAATGAAATAAACGGCCATGAACTCAACGATATGTACAAGCAACAGATTCAAATCGAAGAAAAACAAATCGCTGAGTTCAAGAAGAGTGCGAGATTGAAAACATTATGTTACAAACCAGATGAATAGTTTTACAACGGTGCGAGGGATACAAACTCAAACCTCCTGCAGAGTCCATATATCTACAAAGCAACAAAATAGAGAACACAAACGATCAAACAAAAACATCTCAGAAATTAGGAAAGGAAAAGCCATGGAAATCGAGAGGACAAAGCAAAGAGACGAAACAAATAATGCAAATCTCAGGCGTAATTCATTCGAGGTCTCATAATTCAAAAATCAAAATTAGAATCGACCAAAACAACGTGAAATAACAAAGAAGCTCTGAACAAATGAAATCCACATCAATCATCGCAACAATTCCATTCCCACCGGAATCAACCACATTTTACAGTCTCTAAGAAATTTCAATAAAAATCCGCATCAATTGTAACGCCATATCGCAGAAGAACAAAATGCAAAAGTTCTGAAGGAACAAAAAGGTCAGAGAGAAAAAAGAAAGAGCAGGTAACGAAAATCCACCTGAAGAGAGCAGGAAGATGAGAAGACGGCGAAGGAAAAACGTAGCTATGGAGCTTGAAGACGAATGAAAAGGAGAGAAATGGCGCGACAATAATTGGTACAGAGCTTTCAACACGTTACAGAATATCGCGGATAATCACATATAATATAGCAACCGAGGCAGTGTCGTCAGTTCAAAAGCGCGCGGTTTGAGCCATCTCTATAAATGCCCAATCACTTTATAACAACATCCAAATTCCATTCTTTTCAATTTCCCTATTTCACTGTCCATTCAACTCTGCTATGTTGTTTTGTAAAAGGATATTGAAATTAGATTAGCGATTAGATGCCGTCTAATCTCATATTTTTTTCATTGTTATACATCAAAATTATATATTTTTTTAAAAAAATTTAACTGTTGTGAAATAATTTTACTAACCAACTGCTTGGACTGCATAAAGATAGATGCAATCCAACCTAACACTTATTTTTCTTAAAATAAATCATTTAAAAAGATTAAATACACAATATTTTTTTTTAGAAAAACCACAATATTTGGAGAAGATTAGGTAAAATTTGGATAGCAGTTCATAGATGAGTCATTACCCTAATATATTTAGGTAAATTACATGTTTAGTTTTAGGTACGTGTCTATTTGGTCATTAGATTTCTATTTTTTTTTTCCTTTTTTTCTTAAGTTTCTAACTTTTAATTTTGTGTCAAATAAGTACTTAAACTTGTAATTTTATTTTTAATTGGTTTCTAACAAATAAAAAAAACAATTTTCATTGATCTATCATATCTAAATTCTAAAAAAAATTCTAATTTCATTTGGAATGAGGCTCTGAGACTAAAACAATACAAATTAAATTTATTATTTTAACAATTCAAAAATTAAATAAATACAAATCTACAAAATTTCGGTACTAAAATATGTAATTTAATATTTTTTCATATATATTTGAATAATTAAAAATAAAACATGCAAGATATATGATTTTATTCAGTCTCTTAAGGTAGGTAAAAAATTGAAATTGCATGACGTAAAATGACACTTTGTCACTCTGTTCAGTGGCAAAAATTTAGGGGAGGAACAGAAATTAAAATATAAAAGTCGAAACTTTTAAGAATCAGGGTAAAGTTTTTTTTAAATTAAATATATATATATATATATATATATGCTTTCTAAACTTGGAATTGGTACAAAGTCCTTAAACGCAACGTACGCTATGTCATAACTCGAAGCACGCAAAGGGAAGCATGTTGAACTGTTAATTTGTCGGGCAGTGTGACTACTTTATTGGAATCTATGGTGTAGCAGGCAAATTTAAACCCAAACCAAATCAACCGACCAGAATCAATACCAGGCAAAAGTTTTTCAGAGTAGCAGTTAAAGACAAAATTATCAAAGTCATCGTTTACAGCTGAACTTTTAGGTGTCATACTTTGTAACAAGGTCAGACTCCTTACAAAAGTTTTTCAGATCAGCAGTTAAAGACAAAATTATCAAAATCATCACTTTTAGGTGTCATATTTCAAATGTTCTTTTAGTTCTTGTATACTGGAATTTTTTCATTATGAATCTATATACTTTTAGTTTTGAATGGTTTGATAATCATTTGATAAATTTTAAATTTTTTAAAATAAAATCCATAAACACTCGTTTTTGTTTTATTATATATTTTTACTAATGTTTTAAAAATTAAGCTAAGTTTTAAAGATTAAGAAAATAGTTCTTAAAAGTTTTTTTTTCTAGAAAAAAAAGGCTAAGAATTCAATTTTTCACTTGAGAAAGATGCACACTATTGTAAGATTGAAATGAAATAAAATTAATTTTAAAAAAACTAAAACAAAAATAAAATAGCTACTAAATGAGAACTTTCATTTTCTTATTTTTTATTTTAAAAAATTAAGATTATAAACATTATTTCTATCAATTGGATTATATGTTTTCTTGTATAGATTCTAAAGTACGTCTCCAAAATCAAAACAAAAATTTGAAAACTACAAAAAAAAAAAAAAAAAAAAAGTAATAATAATAATAATTTTTAAAGATTTCTTTCTATTTTTAAAAATTGAGTTAAGAATTCAAATGTTTATTAGAAAATATGAGAAGAGAACCTAAAAATTTATGAGAATACAAACACAAATTTTTTTTAAAAAAATTATCAAATAGGTCCTTAATGTCTATTTTTTTATATTTCAATCAATTTTAAATTTAGTTCTTGATACTCATTTAAGATGGTCTTCAAAAAAGAACAATTATTCTATTTATATTTTCACGGAAAATTTTGACAACATATTAATATATTGTTTGTTTTTTTTTAATGATAATAATAATGATATTTTAACAAAATTAAAATTAGACATTTAAAAATAGGTTAACCAAAATTAAACCAACTCTAAGATACAAAGTCGTCTAAAGTGGTTTTCTAACTACTTGTCTTTTATAAAAATCTATTTAATATAGTTAAATTGCACATAATTATTTAATGATATTAAATAACAATTTTCCTTTTTTTAATTAAAAAAGAGAAAAGGCAAAAGTAAAAACTACAAGGTTGGTGCACCCGTATAAACACCTTCATCCACCCATAGAGGGTGTTCTTCAATCCAGACAATAAAAAGTTTGGCCTTTCTTGTATGATAAATTGAATAATGAACAACATTATTGTCGTTCTTTAGACAACAATTAAGGTCGAACAAAAGTTGGAACCTCATTATTGAAATGGTCAAAACCTTAACTGCCAGAGAATGAATGAGAACATTTTCATCCATAAAGAGGCAATTCGTGCTTCCTTTACTATAATTATATCCTTGGAGAGTGTAGCTGACTCAACGAACTCCACGGATCCAATAAAACAACTTAAAGTTTTGAGCATACAACGTTATCTTGTCACAAAACTCCAAAATTAGTAATACAAATCAAGATTCAAATAGAGGTTTTTAAAAAGTAATTGACAAAAATATGAAAACTTTTTAAACAATTTACAAAGATAGAATTTGAATTTAGGATAACACTTGGGTGCACCTTTAATACATCCTCTCTCATTATTTACACTATTAAAAAAATTAAAATATTTGGTCAAGAAAATAAAATGTTTAAAAAAGTAAAAAGAATTTGTAACATGTTATGCGTGGATGGTAGAATCAAGGATAAAAGCGTTGTAACAAGGAAAAATAGATGACTATGCCAAGAGAGCTACAACAAATAGACAAACAACTGGGTCGATAGGATAAAATGGGCTTAAGGAAATGACTAATTGGACTTTGAGTCAAAATAGCCCGATCGGCCTCGAGGCCGACCTTCTCCATTTGATGATCGGAGCGTACTATAGCCTATTTGAACCTGGGGAAGATGATGGTTTGGGTCAAAAGCCCAAACCAACCTCCTCGCCATCACCCTCGGCCATGATGAGACCATGACCGACCTTCTCCGACGTTTACTATGGCCTTTTTAGGCCTTGAAAAGATAATGATTTGGGTTGAAGGCCCAAACCAACCTCCTCGGCTCATCCTTGGCTGAGGTCAAGCCTCGAAATTTGATGAACAAGGCTTGCCAAATGCACACCCAGGCCCGTTTAGCTTGAAAGTTAACTTACCTTATATGGGATTAGGAAATTTCATATCCTAATCCTAGCTAGTTGGATTAAGATAACCTTATAACAAATCCCCTATAAATACACCATTATGATTCCATGGTATCTAGGAACTTCTGACTTCTTCTCTGCTATTCAATTCTCTTACTAACTTGGGCATTAGAGCTTTTTTTCTTTGTTTTGTAGGTCAACTTTTTCTCAAATTAAAAATTTACCATTGATATCACATGAAAGATCAGGTTACATCCCTTTAACCAAAATTTGGCATCAACATATGTCAAATTATGATTGAAAATTTTGGTACGGGCACAAAAGTAAGTTATGCCCAAGATGCACCTAAGTATTTTTTTGTTTCTTTGGATTTGTTAGGTTTTGTCTCTAAGGCATACTTGCTTATGACCATTTGAATATTTTAATAAAAAAAATTGAGAAAATGCAATTGTGCGGTTTTATTTGCTAAGGTTGATGCCCTTAATCTCGTGGATCCTGTAGTTTGTAATTGTATTGTATAAATAATATATTTATTCAATAAAATCTAAGGTATTTTATTCAACATTTAGTAGCATTAACCCACAAAACCAATAAACAAACATCTAAGGTTATCTTATGAAGCTTAAACATGTATGTAGAGACATACAAGTGGATTGTGTTTAAGTGATAACCTGAAGGGTCTGTAGTAGATGAATAAGGTTGAGTACCTTATCCTGGTGACCCTAAGAATACGACCCGCTTTATAGATGTTATAAGTGTTGTAAAGTTCTACAAATACCGATCTTGATCATTCATTAGTGACATGTGAATGAGGGTATTCTATACAAAAGAGTTTATATAAGATCAGACCACGAAATGAATAGTCTCATTTTAATAATAGAGACTTACATTTCACCATAATGACCATAGGTGATATAACTCGAATCCTGAGTGAGTTGTGAACTCCTACCTATGAAGGCATTCCTTTGATTTGCATAGGTAAGAATGGTCAGTTCGCCGACCCAATATGCCTACCATTTTGGGGATTTGTCTGATTGGGGAGCTGGGAATATAGCTACATAAAATAGAATTCACTCATTTCCTACTGTCAGGGTTAGTAGATAAATTGCTCTCTTAAGGGCTTATTCCGGGGCTTGAACAATGTGGCACCATACCCCTCTCTTAGCTCGAGAGGGGTTTGGTCATAGTTGGACTATGACTTATTGTTCATTAGAAGGATAAGTGGTACTTAAGAAGTTAGATGTAACTACAGGGGACAAATGGTAATTTTGGCCCAGCTGTACTTACGAGCAATTTATAAAGGGTCATCGCATTATTGACTGGTTATATCCAATAGACACAGAAATATATCTATAGTGTGAAGAGTGCAGCTGTCGATCTTTAATGGAGTGACCGACAGTTAATGGAAGTTGATTAATTTAATTAAAGAAGTTTAATGAATTGACCAAGTATCATTGGAGCTTCCATCTACAGGTCCATAAAGTCCCATCTGTAACTCAACGGGGATTATTGAGAATCAATTTTGGATAAATTTGAATTGTTCAAATTAATTGAGGGAATTAATTATATATGAGATAATTAATTTATTTTAATTATATATGATGTAATTAGTATACTGTATTCGTTGCATTATAATATAAAGTTTATTAAGAGAGGAAATAAATATTTGAATATGATTCAAAAAGTAATTATATGGATTTGATTCATATAATTAAATAGAATATAAATTTGATTTATATTAAATACCATAAATTATCAAGAGAATTCAAACTATAGGTTATATATTATTTAATACAATATGAAAATTATAGGTTATGTTTTATATTCGATATAATATATAGTTTAATATATACTATATGATAATCAACTTAATAAATAATTTAATATATATATTAACTATTTATTAAATTATTTTTTTTGAATTTAATTTAGGAGGGAGTTAACTCTCTCCTCTTGTTTCTCTCTTTAGAAAACGTGGAGAATGGGAGGTTACGAAGATTATCCTCCTCCTAAAGTCACGTGTGATTCCAGTGGTGGTCTCTCCCAATAAAAACCTCTATTCTAAATTCTATCCATTTTCCAGAATCAATAGAATCCACACATTCTTGTAATTCTCAATCCCTAAAGAAGAATACAAAGAATTATCTATTGGTAGTGTCCATTTTGATTTTTGTTGAAGGATTTCAATTGAAGAGTTCGTGACCAGTTGAGAGGATTTCGTGAAGATTTTTGGATTTCAAGGGTTAATATCTTTGAACCCTAATCTTTTCTCCTCTGTTTAGCATGCTGTAAATTTATTGAAAATGCATATTTTGTTCTCTCTAATTTTTGTATGTGAAAAACTAAACTTGGGCCATGATTTTGCTTCCGCTTCGGACCTCATAATCTCTTCATTAATATGTTATTTTTCTCCATTCCTTTGTTTTATGTTTTTTAATTTATTTTGTTCTGGTTTATTTTTTTTACATTTTTTATTAGGCTTCGTTTTTTTCTAAATTTATTTTTTATTGTTAATTTATTTTTTAAATTTTTAAAATTCCCAAAGAAGTTTTTTTCTTTTTAATACAAATTTTATAATTTAATAAGTCTACGGTATTAGTGTCTTTCGATACCTTAGATGTAAACTTTTTTATAAAATATAAACCTAAACTAATTTTTTATAAAAAAAAATGCATGCTCACCGCAAATTTAAAAAGCGTGTATTGTGACCATGCATTTTAGATTTGTTGTTCATATTTATATGATTATTAATATTTATTTTCATTTCATGAGTAGATGGTAATACCAACCGATCATATATATGGATGAGGATATTTTACTTTTAAACTGCATTTATAAAATCTCGTTTAAGTAATAAATTTGTTTCAGGAATAAATTTATTTCAGGAAGTAATTTAGTTTAAGTTTATATTTTGGAATTAACTTTTTAATTTTATATTTGAGTGATCTAAAGAACATAATATTATATAATTGTTAATTCTAAATTTTTTAATAAATAAATATAAATATACACTTAACTTAATGATCAAAACAAACTAATTAATTTTCATAAAATGTGATTAGAGAACTAATTCAACATTTTAAATAAAAAGAAAAAAGAAAAAAAATTAGGGCATTTGCAAAATCGAAATAATAAAATAAAATAACCTAAAAAGGAAAAACGAAATTAAAGTGTTTCCATAATTTAATTGAATAAAAAACCAACCAGAGAAAAAAATTGAGCGTTTTCAAATTTTGAAAAATAAACCAAAACTAAATTAAAAAGAAAAATGGGGAAATGGTAATAAACGAACACTAATAAAACAAAATGTAAAAAATTAACCATAACAAAATAAATAAAAAAAACAGAAAACAAAGAGAATGAAAAAAAAATATATATATAACATAATAAAACAGTCTAATTGCAGTCTCCTTTAAAACGCAATTGGCTGATTTTTTTTTCCTTTTAAAATTGAGTTGATTAACAGTGAATTTCCATTTTATTTGAGTTCAATATAGATATAAAAAGTGAATCAATATTTTGAATATATTGTAGAGAAATCTATAAAATATAAAAAATAAACAACAAATGTCACTAATGTAATTACAATATGTTAACCTAATCATAAATATTTATTTACTAATTTAAATTTATTTTTAAAATTTATTAAAAAATATTCATCAATATCAACATTTTATCGATATTTCCATATCTTTCCTATTTGGTTGATATCAACATTCAAACCTAGTAGTGAACTTAAATAAATTCAACTTTTCTATTTCAAAAGTTCCCACATTTTTGTCAATAATTTTTTAACACCTCTATTTTGGCACTTGATCCCATAAAAATGTGTCGACAGAGAGTAGTTGGGTATGGATATGGACAAGTGGCCCACACTAGTTGGTTGGTATGATGTCAAAGATGAATCACAGTTTGTTAGACACGTGTTACCCGTTTTGGGCTTTATCGCCGGTCGTGTCGGCCCAGTGGTTTTTGTTGGCCTATTAGATGAACACACGACTGTTCAGGATAAATATAATTATAAAGGTGCGACTTGCAAAGCTATAACTAATCCCATATGTGACCATTAATTTAATAGATATTTCCATTTTAAGTTGATATCATCAAAATATCTTAAGATATAGCTGTTGACTTAAGATGTAGATTTTTAGAATTAAAAAAAAAATGAAAGAAGAGTATAATTTTGCGGGAGTAATTGCAATTGATTGATTTAACATGTAGGGTTACATCTTGATGCCATGATAATATTCTTATTTTCTTCCCACTACTTTAATTTTGTTTATATAAAATATAAACATATTTTTAATGTTAGGTTGGCTTACAAATTAGATATTTAAAATAAGAGAATTATTTAAAAATCTTAAAATTTGGGTTATTTAAAATGGTTCTAATTCATTTATCGAAAGAAAAATAATGTCAAATCACAAGTAGGAAAATTTTTACATATAGAAAAAATGTCAAATTATTTATAGAAATAGCAAAAAAATAATGATAGATACAGATAGTCCGTGTCTATCAATCATAAGTGATAGAAACTAATAGATTTCAATCAGTCTTTATATCAAAGAAGATTAAAATTTTGTTATTATATGTAAATAGTTTTTCTTATTTTTCTATTTTTAAAAAACCCTCAATCAAGTAGATACGATAATCTTGAAGTTAGAGGTTAGATTCTCCACTCTATTAATATATGCATTTAGATTATAGTTTTTTTGTTTGTTTGTTTTTTTTTTTGGAAAAGAAGAAGACAGACAAGATTCTTTTTATCTTCTTCTAAAAGACTCTATCAGTATTCCTTTATAAAGTATGCAGTTATATTCTATTCTATCTTGCATGATAATTAGTATTATTATTATTTAGTTAATCTCGATAAAATTATCTTTGAAGAAGTAAATTATAGGGTCTAAAATGATATTAAAGAATATAGATTATATAAATATTACTCAAATTTAAATTATTTATTAACTTTGAAGTACTTATATAACTCTATTTTTACCAAGAAAAGAGAGATGTGATTACTTTTTAAAAAAGAAAGAAAAATAAAACAGAGATGGGCGAAAGTCATAATTAAAGAGACATTAGTACCCCACTAAGCTATATTTTATAAATGTGTTTAGATGATTTTTAAGTGTTTAATTTAAAAAATAAGTCATTTTAGAAAAAAAAATGAAGTGATTGACAATGATTTAAAATAGCTTTTAAAGTGTACTTTTAATATTTTTTTTATAAAAAAAAGTATTTAAATAAAAATGAATTTAAAAAAAAAAACAGTTTTTTCTTAAATCAATATATCAATTAAACTTAAATATACAATTCAGAGTCCACTTTCTCCTTATCTTCCTGAAGGATCATGATTTTTTTCCCCATTTTTTGAATGAAGATTCATGATTTCCCTCAACAAAATCATTAGGGTATATGGATATCACAATTATTTGTGTAATGCGCCAGCATTAATTAAAGCATGAACAGTAGAATGACAAAATGATCAAGATTAATTAGGATATTTTCAGGTTAGGTAAGATTACAAGTTTAAATCAACTTTAAAATGTTAATAAACATTTTCTTAGTACATATGTCAATAGACTCGTACACTTTGAATTGCGTGTCTAATAAATTTGAATTTATGTCCAACAGATTCATCATCTATTTGTTATATAAATATAAACTATTGTGTATAACATAATAATGGATTTTGTAAGAAGTAAACTATTTCATAGATCTATGAGACTGTAACTTTATTGTGCATGTACTTATTAGACAATTTTAAATTTAGATTTATTTAATTACTAAACTGTAACCTAAGTTGAAAGGTTACATGAATGAATCAATATCACATTTGAATCAAATGGATCTCGAAAGTTACTATTCATATTAACAAGATGCACCTTCTTTTTTATGTTTGATGATCTCTTGAGAATTTTCCAAGAAAATAGTGGAGTGAGAACAAAGTATCTTAAAAGAATCTATATTGGTTTGTGGGGATAGTCACTTTTATGAGTAGTTCAATGTAAGTAAGCATGAAGTTGGTAGGTTGTAAATTTTTTTTTGGAAGTATTATATATAAATTTTGGGTTGATTAATTCTGTTTAATTTTTTTTTTCCTTTTTAGAATACTTTATTGTTGAATCTATTAGAATTTTGTTCATGTTTTCAGAAAAAAAGAAATTGCTTCTTTATATGGTTTTAATTGTCAAAAAAGATAAGTTTTGGGTTAGGAGAGATGGAAAAAGCTTGTTTGTGATGAGAAAATGAACAAACTAAAGTAAATAAATAAAATTGTGTAAGGACATAACAGTAAATGACTACACTTTTCTTTCATTTCTCGTGAACATCCAAACAAGAAATTTTAATTTCCATCATTTAATCATTTTGGTTCCAAACACAAATTAGAATTTGAAATAATTTCATTTTCTTAAAACTTGGAATTTAAAATTTTTTCTATCCAAATCCATGAGCCAAACCAAGCATAAATGAAGTATAGTTTAGGATTAAAATGTTGATGTCAATATTATTAAGTAACCTATGAATATACTCTCAAAGCAGGCCACCTATGAAAACACAAATATTTTATGTGAGGCAAAGAGAATCCATATCACATAGATACCAATACTTCCATATACGTATCTATTTACACTTACTTTTTTTAAAGAAAAAAATATAAGCAACTCATCTAATCTTTCTTAATCTAAAACTAGGCAGTCTATCTAAAAAACTCATTACTTTAGTCCAAAACTAAAAGGAAAAAAAAAAAAAAAAAGGCCAAACCCTAGAATATCATCTAATCTTCATCTTCACATTTGAGTCCCCACAAAATTCTCCAAAATATAACTCATTTGAATATTGGTGACAGAAAATTAGAAGTCAATTTTACTCGACAACTAAAATCCCGTGGATGCGATATGCGATGCATGTTCTTAAGATATGCGTTGATAGTCATACGTCAATGGTCATGTGTTGGAATGATAATGCGTTAATGAATGTATGCGATGACCATGCGTCCCATCACAAGTTTTCTTGCACTCGTGCCAAGTATAACGCAAACGCAAGTTTCTCGGGTGATTCGAGGTCGAACTCAGGGACTTGTAGCAAAATGAATGCGGTGTTTGTGCATGCGGCAGTTTAAATAAAAGAATGTTGGAGGGGTTGCTAAGTTAATCCTACTCCTACTCCTAACTAACAGACAACGCAATGAAAATATGCATGAGAGGTAGAGACACGACAACTCTTGACATGAGACAAATGAATGGGAAAATAGATCAAATGCGGAGATGTTTTCATTGCAATACTTAAGGGTGATCACAAAAGCAACCTTAGTCAACGCAAGCCATGCAATCATGCCATACACACGTGAACCTAACTCTAGGACGTATATGGTGTATCTGCGATAGTGTCGAGAAGCCTATGGCAGCCTAAACCCCTATAACCCACTCACGTGCTTCTGCCGCATGAGTGTGCTAGCCGCATACCACCTTATCCTACTTCCTGGACATACAAAATATCTTATCTGTAGGGTGCATACGCTGTGTGATAGCAAACGAAGCTTATTCCTAAGTTCCCCATTCTTGCTTATGCAAACCTAATCTAGCCCTTCCGAGCATCGATTCTAACCTAGCTCTCTCGAGTCAGAATCTTTCTTTAGACTCTCTCCCGAGTAGCTCTAAAGGTGCAATGGACGCATACACAAGACAAGGTAACCGCATGAACTTGGCTAACGTAAATTATTCCTATTCCTAGTGAACAACGCATACATTGCTTAATGCAACCAACCACTTACCCTCCCAAGCAGTTAGTTATTGCTGACTCTACTCATGGACAAGCGTGTTATAGCTTCACACTAAGCAAATAAGGTTACTCACACACTCACGCAACGCACACCTCTCGGTGGGCTGCTACATGCTTCATATCCCTAATCCACATGACTAAGTATGCGATACCCAAGCAATCTCACTAAGTGTTACAATGAAATTAAGGATGCTAAGCAAAGATGATGGAGATGGAATCGAAGGAACACAGAAATATATTGAAAACAAATTGTATTAATTCCTTAATCACAAAATGTCATACAATACAATATAAGAAAAGAAAGGAAATGAAATGATCGGCTGGAAGCAAAGACTTACTTCCAGCGGAGGTGCGTCAAGGCTGCCGGTGGTGCCATGGATGGGCGGTAGAGTTGACCCTCCCGAGTTCTAGCTCCAGTCGTTACTCGGAATAGATGAAGAAGGTGAAGAACTCTCAAGCGTCTTCTCACGCATTTTGTCTGGATCACGAGGAAAATCCCCAGATAACTTGAATTCTGCTCATCGACTTCTATTTATAGAGCTTGGGTCGCCGACAACATTAACGGATTGCTCTGAGTCTGACATTCGGCGCGTTAGTCCTTTCTGAACCTCTGCCACTAATGGCGTGGTAGGTGAAATGTTAACATCATCTTAAATATTTTAACAATTCAACGAAGAAGTTCTTCGTCCAAAATATAACTCACTTGAATATCTCTAACAATTCAACGAAGAAGTTTTTCGTTTATCTTCATACTTCTCTCCCTAATCTTCTTTTCTGATTAATATGAGTCATTTTTCTATTGCATTTTATTGACTATTTTACTTCAACATCTTAGATGTTGTTTTTTTTATTATTTTTTATTGCATTTTATTGACTATTTTACTTCAACATCTTAGATTTTTTTTTGTACTGTATTATATTGTTTGTATTGTATTTTGTACTATTGTCATTAACTTGTATGTTAAATTTATCTATAACCTAGATTTTTCTTAAGGAAAAAAAAAGTATAGTTTTTTAAAAATCGATGTATCACTATATCTTATCGTATCTATATCTACGTATCTGTGTATGCTTTATAGTAGCCTAGAGCTCACACAACCCTATTCTTGAATAGAAAAAGAAATGACTCAACCCCATGGCTACCAACCAAGCTGAGCTTAAAAGCCGAGTACTCAAAAGGAAAACGCTTAGCTGATCAGCCTGACACTTATCCGTCTAACAGCTAGATTAGGTGTATAATTACACCAACACCATTAACAATGCAAACTAAAGGTTCGCATACTTTGGCTACTCTAAGATTTTAATATTAGAGATATACCAATAAAATCATCAAAATCAACAAATATCTATGTAATAAAGAAATTTAGAAAAAAAAATTATTTAAGAAATATTTAAGTTATTTTTTCTTCCAAACTAAGTCTTCGTTTCTTAGTTTCATATTCATGTTGAGATTAATACATTATATTATTTAATTTTTTTAAAGATATTTTACAAAAGATATTGAAAATATCAATTAATACTCAATATCAATGTTAAACCTTTTGATTTATGAATATATCAGACTAAATTTAGAGGCAATTCACAGTACTATCTCTCTAAACTCCAACAGCCGAATTTTCCGGACCCTCTTATTTGTTGTGCTAAAAACATAAGGTATGGCCAGAGATAGTACTGAAGCAGACAAACGTTTTTCATATCATTATATCAAATTGGTGTAAAAGTTAGGTACAATTCAACTGATGGATGAGATACAGAAAAAAACATGTACCTCTAAATCCAGTTGCAGAAAGAGGCTACGACAATAACAATCCCATGGATAACTGTTCTCTCAAATGAAGTGAGTAAAAAATTCATGAAAATTGAATTATGGGAAACTTTGTTACAGAAACAAAGCTCCCAGGGAGAAGAAGAAAAAAGAAGTCTTTGTTTCTCAAGATCAAGCCACATCTTCATTTGGAACTCCCTTCTCCGGATGCTTTTCAGCTGCAACATCACTGGGAAGATCAATTCCTTTTGGTAATCCGCCTGGGAAATTGGTTGTCGAGGATTCCAACCCGATCATGCTGCAAATGTTGAACCAAATAGATGGAGTCTAGGCACATGAATACCTGAAAGAAGGAAAGACTTATTGAGGAATGTGCTTACCTCCTATCAACAAGAACAAAGGAACGTAGCTCACAATTGGAGAAACTGCATAAAAAAGTAAATCCCCTTCGATGAGAACGACAAAAAGAACAAATTTCAAGCGTTAAAATAAAAAAAGTTTCCATTTTTTGAATAAGAGTAATGCTTACTGTTTGCAGATTTCATCCTTTATAGATGGACAACAGTCATTTCCAAATGCACTCAATGCATGAAATAAGAATCCACTGTGACTGACAACTGCAATCTCCTTCTCCTTCCGGGTCCAGAGCCTGGTCGGAGTAGACAACCAAAAGATAAAGAAATGCATGAGTTATATTAATGCCGAATTACACAAACGACACAAAGTACAGAAACAAAACAATCACTTTTCTCACAAATATAATATTATAATGCATGTAATATGATATACAATAACACTAAATTCAAACAGCAAAAACCTATATGAAGCTGTAACAAGCCCCACATAAGGTACCTGAAGAAATATTCATAGTTCATAACAATAAAGTAGAAAAGGAAAACAGAGAGATGATGGAAAAAGTCGCATTTGCAATTCAGTCATCATGTTTACTACAAATATCCATTGTTTCACAAAACTGACTGGAAAAGGGAAATATCATTTATCACCAATATCTGAAAATGTCTCATTTTCAACATTACTTGACAAAAGTACAATCTTTATTTTTTCTGTAATTGGTAATCTTAATTTCAAAATATCCTCGTCTCCAAGAGGTGAATTTTCAAAAAGAGCTACCGTACAGAAGATAAACGAGGTAGAAATTTACCATTTAAGAAACTTCAGTCCCCTCTCTGCAACTTCATCGTTGGTCTCTCTGATGTCTGGCTTCCACAGGATATCTTCATCATGTTCAATCTAGAAAAAGTAGCAATGTTTCTTTTTTAATAAAGTTAAGTTCAAGAAAAGAAACATAATCCAGCAATATCGAAAAGAAACAATGTAACTTGCCAATGAAAAGTCAATAGCTGGGAAAAGAGACCGATACTCGCTAATACTTCGCCTCTTGTCACATGGATGAACACCCTGTTACAATGAATATAATGGTTTGTTATATATATAAAAGAAAAAGTTTAATGGAAAGCCATCCGTCTTTCCTTGATAAACCAAAAGGGTACAAAGGGCATCCATAAAAATCAGCCCAACAAATGAGGTCAAACAATCTAATAGAATAAAATGAGACCTAAAGATCAACTAAAAGATATTTTTGAGTATTATCAAAGCTGAAAAAATTAACATGTCAAGAAAAATGCAAGAATATCCAATTCAATGATAGCCAGTAAAACGAAATAATCTAAAATATGTTACCCATGCAGATAAAATAATTATTATCTCACCATTGGTTACCTTTCAATTTCGTTGTCAACTAACATCCTTCTCTAATTAATATAGCAATGTAAGAAAATTTATGAATCAGATTCAAGGCAAAAATTAGATTTGCTTACGTCCTTCTCTCTAATTATTGACCATGTAAGAATTTATAGAGTTAAATACATGCATAAAATCCAAGAAGTTTCACTCAATATGAATGCCTAAGGTTACATCCCCTCTAAACAATTGCCATTTGCATTAGAGAGGAAACATCATAGAACTCGTGAACATTTAAAAATGCAAATCCATGTTTCATTACAGCAAAGAAGTCGCAAACTAGCAATTACAAAATGAAGATGAAGAAAACTTTTGAGAAGTTGGAATTAATTTTATAGAATGTACCAAATGTTCCCGACAAAGCTCTATTGCCAAAAATGGCGGGCAATTCAAACTTGATATTGCAGGGCGGTTGCAATCTCCTGCATTTGCTACCATTAATGGAGGAACGTTTATACCATCCGAGTAACTTTCACCACCGAATGTGCCAACTGCAGTTTCCATAGTCCTATGTGCAACCATAGCAGATGTTTGATTAGTAGGGGACAAAACATGATATTTAAGCATTTGGGTGAAAGAAAAGAAAAAAAACATTTTATAAGTTGAAAATGCCCTCCACAAAGTAAAGACACTAGCACAATCATCCAGAAGGATAAATAGCTATATTATAAGATTTTCATGCAAGTTGACAACTTGGAATTGAAGAGGGGAAGAATATTTGAACATAACCTGTCAAACGACACACAAACATTAAAAATTCAGTCCTAAATATTAAAAGAAACACACAGAACACTAGGCAAGCTCATTAAAAAGAAATGAGCTTGCCAAATAGTAAATTAGATGAGGTCCAAAGCAAGAACTAAAGGGAAAATAATTTTTGGACATATTAACATACGACAAACTCAGAGTGATCAGGCAAATAATAAGAAGTCACTGTATCAATCCCAATTTGCATCATTTAAGATTGGCAAAGGCTTGTTATGCTTTGGCTCATACATTTTGGATATGATTCAGTTCCACACCATTTACTGTGAGTCAGTTCCCATCCAGAAACTCAAACTCCAGATGCCCCAATCGTTGGTTCAAAATTTTACATGTAGGAAGGGTTTGCACACCCGATCACTTATATCTGTACATGTTTCTTAAAAAACAACATCCGTTTATAAGAAGTGATACCTGAACAATGGAGATGTGATGACTAACTCAATTCTCTTAGAAAGTCCACATGATTGTACATGTTTCCGCAAATTGCCAACCTGTTTCAATTCCAGAAAGGAAAAAAAAAATCTCTCAGTTCATTGGACTTCGGAAAACAAATTCCAATTTCATGCTTGCTCAAGATGATAAGCAATGAAACTAGCCATATGTAACTTTTTAGAATGCTGAATCAATCATGTTGACAGAGTAACATTTCATCAGCTCACAATTCATAACTGTTATTTCCTATGTAAAGATTCAATCTGAAACCGCAGGTTCACATTCCAGGATAAAATAGTACTAAAGATTCTGCAAAAGCAGTATAGATAAATAAGGGCCTGCCTGTTTCCATCCTAAAGAGGTAAGTTGAGCATCAAAGTAATCAAAAGATAGATATTCGTTCACGTCCTTCTCTCCGGCCACATTATGAAATCCCTGGGCATGCCTCACCTGTAAATTTAATTTTAACAAGGTTCAGATGCTAGGCAACTAAAAATACTAGATTCAAACCCATAAATATAATAATAATGATGATGATGATGATCACATACCAGATGAACAGTTTTAGTACGGTGCGATGGATACAAACTTAGATCCCCTGAACCGTACATATCTGTAGATCAGAAAAATTGCAACTAAACAAGTGAAAACAAGACAGCTTGTGAAAAAAAAAAAAAAAAGAAAGAAGAAACAAAGGCGTCGAAAACGAAAAGCACTTGCAGAAGTTAATAAGACAACCAATTAAGCAAAGCAAAATACTGTTCATTCAAGGCCTCGTTCCTTTAAACGGAAAACCATAATCGACCAGAATGATAACTATATTCTTAACACACAAAGTCCCCAACCAATCGCCACGATCAATTTCCAGACATTTCACAGTCTCAAAAAATGAAAATTCAACAGATCAAAAATAGTTCATCTGATCAATAAACAGAAATAATCAATGAAGAAACGTCGAACAGAGAATGTGGATTAATCTACCTGAAGAGCGAGAAAAAGAGCAAAGAACAGAGGAAGAAGAAGTTCGCGAAGAGGCTCTAATGGGAGGATGAAGCGAAGAGAGTCGTCTAGCGGTAGCAAATTGCTTTGACCCGTTTCTTATAAGCGAGAAACAGAATAAACAATGAGGATATATAGTAATATTCATTGTCATTACAAAGGCAACCGAAACAGAGTCGTTAAAGACCGCGCGCGGAAAGGAGCGCGTGTATTGAGCCCTCCCCTATGGAACCAAAGAGAGAGAGGATCTAAAATTGGCATTGGAATTTGCATAAATTTCCGAGAGCTTTGGAAATTGGCGAACGGACGGCATGGCATTGGCGGCGGCCGCTGCGATCGGTCCATGTGAAGGGGCGGATATTGAACCATTGGTTGATGTTGTGCTGCGCGCTACGAGCCAATCGCCTTAATCAAACTTGCCGGAGCAGTTGTTGGTTGTGGACTAGTGGCTCACGTTTTCGTCGTCTTCTCTGACAGGCGCCTTCATATGCGAATATTCCAGAGTGAAAGACTTGAACCGCTGTTTTGTTGACACCTGTTGGGGTCTTTGGGCTTTGCTCTAAATGAGCCCGATCGGCCCAATGAACATGTGGGTTGATTGGCCTTCTGTGTGTTTTAGAATCCGAAATGTCGGGTCACCACATTTGGTTGGTAGTCAGTCAGGCTAACAAGAAAAATAACATTTAAAGTTTCATTTTAAAAAATAGCCAGATATTTTAGATTATAAAAAAATATTAAAACTGATTTAGATTTAATTAATGACTTATTACTAGATTACAAAAAGATCCCAAATAGTATCTATAATTAATTAATTTATAATGACCCGACTTCCCACCATACTTTCAAGATGCTACTACGCATAAACTTGACAATGTATACTTCTAAAAAAAAAAATTAATAAAGGGGACAAGATTTTTATTTCCAAAGTAATACTATCATAAAACACTATTTGGTGCCCCTCCAACTCTAATTTAGAATAAGTTGAATAAACCAATAAATTAACTAATGAATAAACAAAATAACCAAAAGTTTTAAATGCTAGATCTCTAACCTAAATCATGCCAAAATAAAATAAAAACGTAAGTCCGGAAGCATTGTCATGTCCCAATGACCGGGTCACAAATCCCTCTCGTCATTCACCCATCTATCTTTATCTTTACCTGAAAGACATGAAGAGAAAAGAATGAGTATATAAATATACCTAGGTGAACTGTTAGTCTTCCTATTGGGACTCAAGTGCACATTACGCACTGTAGGTACAGACATAAGGGACGAACCCGAAGGCACGCTTTCATAAGTAAGGACCCTGAAGCGACACATCATAGGCATAAGATGTGAACCCCAAGGTTCACAACATACGATGTGCATGGCCCAAAAAAAAAAAATACTAACAGACACTATTAGTCTAACATAGTCTTAAGCATACAATCATAGTCTTTAATCATGTCTGAAAGGGTTCAAAACAATCTCTAAATACATCCATCATTCAGACACCACAACATTCACACAGAATCATAATTCTTGTGGCACAAACATAGGCCTCTGTAACCCCCTCAACAGTCCAACATAACAGGTCATAACAGTTCAATCCAACATACAGGAGCATGCTTTCAATACAATCACATACTTAACAACAACATGGATTCAAAGGCGAATCGGTAGTGAAGTGCTTATCTCAAGTTTAAACCTAAGCTAAATAACAATCCAAAGCCCATTTCATCTTGGACAAAATCCTTGAATCAGTCCTTAACATTAACAAATATTAAAGAGTTTTTTACATAAATAATCATCTTTAGATCATATTTTTCAAAAATGTCTTTAACTTAGAATTTTTTCAAAAAAGACTTTTAGTATTATTCTTGGACAAATTTTCCCTTTTATTATTTTATTTTCGATTTTTATATATATTTCTCTATTTACAAAACTTTCGTAATGATAGAGAGAAAAACTACATTTATTATAGAGAGAGAAAATGCATTTAATATGATTTTTTAACATTTTGAAATGGAGAGAGAAAATTTGAGATTTTTTTATTTCTTTAATTTAATTGCAGAGAGAAAATGCATTTAATGATACTTTATTTTCTATTTTTGTTGGTTTCACATATTGGATTTTTTTTTTAAATAATGTTTTTTTTAATAAATAATGACAAAAATAGGGTTGGAGGAAAAGTATTATCGGATACACGATTACACCTAAATCATGTATCAGATATACGATAAGGTCTAAATCGTGTACCAGGTACACGATTCCCCGCCCAGTCTGGCGTGGCAATCATGCAGGTTTGACTGAGGGAATCGTGCGGGTACACGATTCCCTCGCATTAAAACCTCAGCCCAACCCTTCTTCTTCTCACTGCCGTTTTCCCTCACTGAAACCATTGATTCCTCCCTTCTACCTACCAAAATCTCGTTGATTTTCCTCACCAAAGCCTCTATTTCACCGAAATCTTCCAAAATTTTGATTTTGCTTGACTTTTAGTCCTTCATTTGATCCTCATCGAATCCTCCATTGTAGAGGTCGTGTTGCTCGATTTTCCTACATTTTTTGCTGCCGAATTTTGCTTGGTATATTTCTTTCTCTAGTTGGGCTGATCTGTATTTATATGTATGTTTTTGCATGGGTTGAATTTTGCTCGGTTGAATTTTGCTCGGTATATTCCTACATTTTTGTATAGTTTATATATAGTGTATGTATAGTTTATGTATGTATAATTTATGTATAGTTTATGTATGTATAATTTATGTATCGATTCTATTATATAATATAATTTAAACTTTTTAGGTAATGGACCTGGTCCTTCTAATCCTGTCCAATTATATCAACAAAACACGCTTAGTTCTTCCACGATAGTGTTGAGTTGTTGGAGGAGGGAGGCAACTGCACAAAGTACTATCTCATTTGATCATCGCATTACGTTCAAGAGGCGAGTTTTCTTGGGGTTGTACAAATTGGTTTCATCCAGCTTGATTGGCACCTGATTACTGCTCTAATTGAGCGCTGGAGACCAGAGACCCACACATTTCATCTGCCTTATGGGGAATGCACTATTATGCTGCAGGATGTTGCTGTACAATTTGGGTTAAGAGTGGACGGGTAACCACTAACAGGCTCACTAGAAGAGCTTTTAGGCATTCTACCAGTGGATCACTATAGTATTATTGGAGGATTTTTATTTGCCGACAAGTCAAATACTCTGGTGCATCTCATGTTCCTCCCATTATTGTATGATTTCAAGTACGCTGGTATGTACTTGTGGGGTGGTGCATGTCTTGCATGGTTGTACAGAGAACTTTGTCGGGCTTCCAATGCACAAACGTTGGAAATAGCGGGGCCACTGATACTATTAAAGTATGGGCTTATAATTGATTTTCAATTGTAGTACCACAAGTCCAACTATAGGCCCCAGATCATCGTCCACTTAGTGCCAGGTATTATTTTATTTATATATTTATTTCGTTACCATTTTATGTAAGAATATAAATTAATTGTATTTTTTATAATTTTAGATGGAATGGTGTATCATCTGCCTCTGAACAGTAAATATGTTGCTCGTGTACAAAAAAAATTTGACATGCTGAAGCCCAATCAGGTAGTAAATATGTATATAAATGAATATTTAAAAAATTTAATATGTATACTTATTTTTTTTTTGTCAGATTATTTGGACGCCATACTCATAGATTTGGTCATCCTTACCTAATTATTGTCGTGATGGTGAAGACATTTGGTTGACTGTTAGCCCTCTTATATGCTTCCATATAGTAGAGTGACATCATCATGATTGTGTGCTGAGACAGTTCGGTATACGACAAACGATCCCTTCATTGTCCTATACACTCCCAGAACTACACCAGATCGATTTAAGAGGTAAGCACGACCAAGATTGGCGTCAAATCCATGCAGAGTATTTATCCTACTGGCATGGACGACGTGATTGTTGTGCACAGGGAAAATTAACAGATGGGTTAGCTGTATCAGATGACTACTTTCCTTGGTACAATTTCATCACGAGGCAATTTATCTCACCAGACGACGCTTACTATTACTGCATGGTAAGATATTTAAAATCAGACATTTTCCATATAATATTGTTTAATATTTTTTTATTCTACAGAATAATTTTATCGGCGATGTTCAACAATATTCAGTGTAGAACAACCTATCAAAATTGGGTTCAATGTGTCAGCAAACATTGATGAACGTAGAAAGTATTATTCAACAAACAAGACGACTCAATGTTGCTGACACCGATCGAAGGCATATTCATCGTAGACGACAGCGACAACGGAGTGAACCTAATTTAGAGGGACATGAAGGCAACCCCATGAGGAGTAAGGGCCAGAGGGTCGTTTTTAAATCCCACATTGTATCATTTTCAAATTGCAAATCTTAAAAGAATTAATTGTAAATATTATTTAATATCATGGTATTTTTTTTAATATGAGTGCAAGATGTTTTCATTGTAGATTAAATATATAATTAAGTTTAACAATTAAAAAAAATTATAAGCAACAATGAATGAATTAAGTTTTAACAATTAACTTTTAATGATTAACTTTAAAAAAAAAAAGAAAAAAAATTATAAGCGAACTCGTGTACCCACCGGTCAACTAGTCAGCTGATGTGGTCGGCTAACTGGATTAAATGGTACTCATGTACCCGGTACACGAGTATGCCACATGGAAATCGTGTACCGGGTACACGATTCCACTACCCTAAATCTGTCAATACTTTACCAAAACACCTATTTTTGAAAATACTTCTCCCCAACCCTATTTTTGTCATTATTTATTAAAAAACATTATTTTTTAAAAAAATCCACATATTATTTTTTTTCGAATTCATGGTTACTTAAAATATACCTCGAAGTATTTTTTTAATAATTGAAAATATTATAAAAAATATTTGAAATATACCACAACATGTAAATTTGAGATTGATTTAATTCTTAACATACATCACAATTTCGTTTTTAATATTGATTTTTTATATTATGTGAAATATTTCAATGTTTGTTCACTTGTGCATGTAATATATTCCATTGTTTATTTGGAAACATTCTGGTAAATATATTTGATATCTACTCAAATATTTGTGATATCTACTAAAATATTTGTGGTTATTTTTAAATATACCTTATAACTCAAACATATTTTGATACGTATGTCAATATATTTCATTATGTATTTGATGTATATATCCCAAGTATTATGATATATATGCACTTCTAATTAGGATCAATATTCCGTTGCTCTAATATGTATGTATCTATATCTTGGAACATTATTTTAGATGTTTGCAAATAATCAAACCAATATATGAAATATACTAGTAAAATGGTAAAACATTTTTAAATATTCCAATATATTTTTAAATATACTAGTAAAATGATTTATATATATATACACCATAGTTTGGATTCATAGTTATTTTTAGATATACGTTAGAACATTTGTCTTCGATATTTGCAAATATTATAAACAATATATAAAATATACTATTAAGATTGGAAACAAATATATAAATCATAGTATATATATATAAAACAAAAACCACATCGAAAAATCCACCTGAATATAATATAAAAAAGCATATATCAACAAATACTTCCATGATGAGACATCTAGATACTTTCCAGATATTATTTGACACGCGATTTGATGATTTGACGTATCTATTTCTATGCGTATTTTTTTAAAGAAAAAAAAACAAGTAACTCATCTAATTTTTCCCAATCTAAAATTAGACAACTTATTTAAAAAGCTCACTACTCGAGTTCAAAACTAAAAAGAAAAAAAATAAATAATAGACCAAACCCTAATAATCATCTAATCTCCATCTTCACATTTGAGTCCCACAAAGTCCACCAAAATATATACCATTTTGATATCTTCAACAATTATGAAGAAGTTCTTCGTTTACTTACTTCCCTCTAATCTTCTTCTTCTTCTTTGTAATATGAGTCACTTTTTTATTGCAATTTATTAACTATTGTATTTCAACATCTTAGATATTGCTTTTTTTGTATTGTATTTCAGTATTTGTATTATATTTTGTGCTATTGTTATTAACCTGTATGCTAAATTTATCTATATCTTAGATTTTTTTAAGAAAAAGTAAATGTATCTTCAATGTATCAATATCCTCGTTTTTCAGAAATATATATATTAAAAATATATATATAAAAAAAATGACGTATCCTTAGACGTATTCGTATCTTAGTTTTTTAAAAATTGACAAATCGCTATATCCGATCATATTAGTATCGTGTAATCCTATCTGTGTCTGTGCTTCATAGGTTGTCCCCATACCTTTTTCCTTTATGCGGGGCCTTTTGACAAGTTTAGATGAGGAGGAATCTCTTTCTACCATTAAAAGCTTTTGTATTAATCATCATTGCCCTTGTAGTTTATGTTTTTAAATTCATTGATTATGTTCTGAAAACTATTTTTAAATTATATGATCCAAATAATATAAATTTTAAAAATAACATTTTTATGTTTTCAATGTATATAAATTTTGAATTTTGAATTTTAAAAGGCAAAAATAAAGATAAAAATACATAGAAATACAGTTTGTCAGATTATAAACTCAATTCATTTTTTAAAAATTAGAATATGTAATATGTAATGTATTAGAAATTTTATAATATTACAAAATAATGACAATATATAAAATATCATAAAGATGTTCACAAATTAATTAAAAATATTTCATACTCAACACAATATTTAATAGATAATTAAAACTAATTTTTATGGTTTATAAATATAATATCAAACACATTTAAAACAATTGTTCAAATTAGAATCTAATTTTTAAATATATTATGAAACATATATTTGAAAACATGAAATATGACTTTGTTTTCATTGAATTTCTTTGTTGATAATTGTCAAATACAAGGCAAAAAGTTCATGGGTAGATCCAAGCCCATAAGGTATGGGAAGAGGCATAGGGCTATGTGCATTCCAAAAGGGAAAAAAATAGTACCTCGTGATTTGGACGGACAAAAAATCAAGAACTCACAACGACAACAACCGTAAATGAGATTTGAGTGGCAAATTGCCAACACCCTTATTTTCACCTTGTTTTCAAATTTAGTAGGAAACATGCCCTGGGGTTTCCAAAGGTTTGTTAGGTACTATGAATTCTATCCAATATTTTTAGATTCATCAAGTCAAAATGGATTTGGAGAATGTAAAACTCCTTTTTTTTTGGACTTCTTAATTTAAAATAATTATTATTTTCATTTATTTTAATTATTATTTTATCATTATTTTTAAAAGTTGTTGGGTAAGGTATTACTAAATTGAACATTTCTAAATGTTAGGAGATTCAGTAGTCCCATTTTGAAACTTTTAAACTAAATTGACACAAAATTTAAACCTATAGATTCAAAAAAGGCAATTTTTTTTAAGGAAATCAAACAGGCAATTTACCCCCTTTTCTCTCTCTCTCTTCAATGAAAAGTTCATGATTTCCATCAACTAAAGCATTATGGTATACGAGTTCATTTGTGTAATTCACTAACAACCATCAAAGCAAGTAAAATAATATGACACAAATAAAATGATCAAGAATAATTATTAACTTATTATTTTTAGCTAGACTACAAGCTTAATCCCTAAATTTGCAATAAACTTTTAAAGATGTTAATAGCTAAGAAACTTTTAATTTTGTGCTCAATAAAATTAATTTTATGTTTAATAATTCACAGTTCATTTCACATCTAAAATTTAATATTGTATACGAACAAAACCATAAATTTCTTAAGAATTACTAGACATAGAATTGAAGATTCATACTATTAGCAATTTTAAATACAAACGTAACTAAACCACCTAATCCTTTTAAAACACATTTAAGGGTCTGTTTGAGACACTGAGTTGAGATATGATGTCTGAAATTTATATATAATGGAGTTCATATGTTTGTGTTTGAGGTGCAGCGTTGAGTTCATATGTCTGAGATATCTGGTGTAGTTTTTTTTAACTTTAAATAATCTGTTTTTATGATTACTATTTTTGTTTTGAAATTTTTTATACAATAGTTCTATCATCTTTGTTGAAATAAAATATGGCTTGCAATTTGCTTTCTTTTAATTTTAAACATTTTCTTGCTTTCATTATTTCCTTCTTTTGGATAATGAATAATAATTAATCCATACATTTCTTGCAGAAATATGGTTAAATATAATGAGAAACAAAAGTGAAGTCAAAACTTTTGATTTCTATTTTTTCTCCATGAATTTCATCATCATCATCTTCTTTTTCTTCTTATTCTTCCCATTTTTGCTTCGTATTTTTACTCTATTGTGAATTTTTTTTAATTGAATCTTCCTATCATCTAAATAGTCAATAGAATGCCACCACATTTCTTCAACAATTTCACTTTCAATTCCTCTGGATTTGGAGGTGAAGGAAAACATAAGCATGCAACGGAAGCAAACAGAATCAATAAACACTCTAATTACTTTTAATTTGAGTTCTAAAAGCATGCTTTCACAAGAGGGTTTGGAATAAACATACCTTTGATGAAATCTTCCAATTCCAAGCTGTTATTCACTCCAAATAAGCTCCAAATCGACAGTGAACCATCAAGAGATCTTCTCTACTATTCTCAGCCTTGAATTTGAGTTGTGGAAGTCAGACTTGAGTGAATTTGGTGAAGGTTTTTGTGGGTTTGAAGAGGAAGAAGAAGCCAAAGCAGAAACTCACTTTCTGCCTTTTATTTTCAATCCATTCACCTCATCTCAGCCAATTTGATGTGTTTTTATTATTCATCTACATGCAGGTAACCTCTGTAATGGAATTAGTCAACAACTACTTCAATTGGAGAATGGATTTGTGTGAAGATGCATGAGTTGCACCTCATGCTTCAAGATGAAAGTGGGAAAACCCATTTTTCATGTTTTCCAATTTCCAATTTCTTTTCCTTTTGATTAATTCTACAATAATTCTAATTTTGATTTAATTAATTCTCAATTAATCAAATCTAAAATTAAAAATCCAATTTCTAAAATTAATTGGATTAAAGGTTGGAATTAATTTGAATTTATAGTTAATTAAACATAATTAATTAATTAATTAATTAAATATCAAATATTAAATTAATCACACACTTAATTTTAAACATGAATCCTATTCATGCAATTGATATTTAAATCAACATTAAGTATTATACACTCTCCAATTTCATTTAATTTCAACAAATTAAAGTTCATTATATCGAATATAATTAAGCAAACCCTAATTTGATTTTGAACTAATTCAAACTCAAAAACCCTATTTTTAATTTGAACAATTTCAAATTCAATTTGAACAATTCAAATTGATATCATTCCAAATTCATTCAATTTAATAACTTAATGTGTTCATGTTTTACGAGCTAGTAGAGGGTTCTTATGGACCTACAAATCATGAGCTCCAACGATTAAAATTAATTGGCTAAACTCTTTAGACCGAATTAATCAACACTCGTTAACTACTGAGTCATACCACTATAGCTCGATTGTTACACTCTCCTCACTGTAGATATATTTATGTCCACACAATATAACCAAAACTAATAAGTCGACCCTTCACAGGTTGTTCGTAATACCGACTATGTCAATGTGCTGTTTTAACCTCGATATTATGTCTTGTTCCTTAAGTTTCAACTGTTCCTCTAATGAACAATTGGTTTATGATCCAATCACTAAACCTGATTCCTTTCGAGCCAATGAGAGGGTAGGGCCCCTTGTTCAAGATCTGGATACAATACTTAAGAGAACAACCTTTATCCAATCCCTAAATCGGGTAGCCGTGAATTTCGTCTTACACCCTACGTCCCCAACTATATGCCCGATCTTACCCTTAAAATGGGAGGCTTATTGAGCCGACGTTTTTTAGCCAACCCTCACCTATGCAAATCTAATAATAATCTCGTATAAACAGGAGTTCATAGTTAGCTCAGGATTAAGATCGAGTCACCTAGGTCATCTAAGTGAAATAGTCAGTCTTAAACAGTAAACAATGTTATAAAGTAAGAGTGACTTATTTCTTGGTCTGATCTTATTCAAACTCATTACATAGAACGCCCATACCCCTCATGTCAATACATAAACGAATCTGGATCACTTTGTTTGTAGTATCCTTTCAACAACTTGTAACAGCTACAGAGTAGGCCGCATCCAATAGTGTTATCAGAATAAGGTACCCAACCTTATTCATGTACTATAGACCGTTTTAGCTATTTACTCGAACTTGATCCATCTTTATGTCTCCACATAAAGTTCAAGTATTCATGTAATAGCCATGGATCTTAGTTTATTGGATTTAGTCTCTATCGATGCAATTAATAGATTCAATACCTTTATTGAAGAAATGTTAAATAACATTTTATATTAATAATAGAATATGTTTGACTTTTACAAATTGCGAGTTTTAGGACATAAAATCTAACAGAAGGATAAACAAATCTTAATTTTTCACTAACTCTTGCTAGAAAATGTTCCTAAAAAAATTTCCACTTTATGTTTTTTTTTTTGGGTTATATGTTACATACTTTTCTAAATATTCTTAACACTCATTTGATATATGAATTCAATTAAAAAAATATATATTTTAAAAATTTCTATGTATAAATATTGGACTTAATATAGACAAAATACTATTATTTATATAATCAACAACCCTATTGTGGGGGTTGATGCCCTAATCATGTGGGTTCTGTAGTTGGTAATTGTAATGTACAAACGATTTATTTTTGTAATATAATATAAGATAATTTATTCAACATTTAGTAGCATTAACCCACAAAACTAATAAACTGACATCCAAAGTTATCTTTTGTAGCTTAAACATGTATGTAGAGACACACAAGTGAATCATGTTTAAGTGATAACCTAAATGGTCTGTAGTAAATGGATAAAGCTGGGTACCTTATCCTGGTGACACTACGAATACGACCCGCTTTGTATATGTTACATTTATTATAAAATGCTACAAATGATCTAATCCTGATCATTCATGTAGAGACACGGGAGCGGGGGCGTTTTATAAAAAAGGATTTGTATAAGACCGGGCCACGAAATGACTAGTCTTATTATATAACACCATTAATAATGGAGACTCACATTTCACCAGGATGACCATAGGTCACATAACCTGAATCTTAAGTGAGTTGTGAACTTTTTCCTATGAAGGTGGTCCTTTAATTTGTACGAGTGAGAGTGGCCAGATTGCTAACTCAATAAACCTACCATTTTAGGGATTCATATAATTAAGGAGTTGGGAACATAACTACACAAGACGAAATTCATTCATTCCCTGATGTCGAGGTAAGTAGATAAATTACTCCTTTAAGGACTGATTCCAGGGCTTGAACAATGTGGCATCACATTCTTTCTTGGCTCGAGAGGGGATTTGGTCATCTTGTAGATCAACTTGATGGGGTGAAACCTATAGGTTGCAAGTGGATCTACTTGAGAAAACAGGGTGCTGATGGGAAGGTGCAAACCTTCAAGGCTAAACTTGTGGCAAAGGGTTATACCCAAGTTGAGGGATTCGACTATGAGGAGACTTTCTTATTTGTTGTCATGTCGAAGTCTATCCAGATACTCCTATCCAATGCCTCATATTATGACTATGAGATTTGGCAAATGGACATCAAGACTGTTTTTTTTAGTGACAATCTTGAGGATGTTGGGAATGGTTTCCTAAATCTTCTTTTAATCTTGTAGTTTGTAAACTCTGTATAAACTTATTGTTATTAATAAAATAAGTGTTATTTTATAAGCATATACTCAATCCAATAAACTAACATCGGAGGTTATTTTATGTAAATTTAAACAAGTATGTAGAGACATATTTTTATGTAAATTTAAACAAGTATGTAGAGACATATTTTTATGTAAATTTAAATAAGTATGTAGAGACATACAGGTAGATCTTGTTTAAATGATAATTTAAATGGTCTGTAGTAGATGGATAAGGTTAGGTACCTTATCCTCTTATCTTTATGACACTACAGATACGACCTGCTTTGTAGGTGTTATAAATATTGTAAAGTGCTACAAATGATATGATCCTAATCATTCATACAAGTATGGGTATCCTATACAAAGAATTTGTATAAGACCGGACCACGAAATGATTAGTCTCTTTATAGAACACCGTTGATATTAGACATTTACATTTCACTAGGATGACCATGGGTGACATAACCTGAATCTTGAGTGAGTTGTGAACTCCTGCTCATGAAGGCGGTCATTTGATTCGTATGGGTGAGAGTAGCTAGATTTCCAACTCAACAAGCCTACCATTTTGGGGATTTGTCTGAGTGGGGAGCTAAGAACTCAGCTTCACAAGACGGAATTCACTTCTTCCCTGATGCAGGGGCAAGTAGATAAATTACTCCCTTAAGGGCTGATTCGGGTCTTGAACACAGTGGCCACACCCTCTTTTGGCTAGAGAGGACTCAGGCATAGTGGGACTATGACTTATTGTTCATTAGAGGAATCAGTGATACTTAAGGAGTTAGATGTAACTACAGGGGCAAAACGGTAATTCGGCGTAGCTGTACTTACGAGCAATTTATGAAGGATCATCATACTGTTAACTAGTTATATCTAATGGATATAGAAATATATTTGTAGTGCGAAGAGTGCAACTGTCGGTCTTTAGTGGAGTGCTCAGCAGTTAACGGATGGTGGATAATGTAATTAAAGACTTTAATTAATTATTCACTTATAGTTGGAACTTCAAAGTATAGGTCTATAAGGTCCCCTTGGTAGCTCAAAAGGATTATGTTGAGAATCAGTTTTTGGGTTAATTTGAATTGTTCAAATTAATAAGAGGGAATTTAATTATATATGATATAATTAAATTAATTAAATTAATTAAATTATATATAATATATTTGATATAATATATTTGATACATTAATTGGAGGAATAAATATTTGAATGAGATTCAAATAGTTGTTAATTTAATATAAATATGATTTATATTAAATGCCATAAAATAGAGAAAAGAATTATAGTTTATATTGTATATGATGCAATATTAAAACTATAGGTTATAAATATAATATGATAAGTTGAATATCATATTTATTTATATTATTTATTATTTTGAATAATAATCCATTTTCTCAAAAACTACCTTAGTGGGTGGTTATGGAAATTTTATGGCAATTGGAATAAAAGGAAAAATTATTTTTTCTTTTCGATACACCAAATAGAACAACAAGATCGCAAAAGATAGGCCATGTGATAGTCTACACGACAAAAAGAGAGTATATATGATAGGCTCTTTGTCTGTGCGATAAAAGAGAGGCTATGCGATAGTCTAGACGATTGGAAGACTTTTACTATGCGATAGCCTAAACGATTGAAGCAATTCCTATGTGATAGTGCTTCTTCGATCGTCTTCCTCCTCAAAACTCACAAATATCCTCTTAACCAAAATAGTCAGAGCTCACCACTCATGGGTTCTCATCCCAAGCATACCAAGGAATCTGAGTGGTAGTGTTCTCTTCCATTTGGTTCGTGATTCACTTGGAGAAGGTCTTCAAGTCCT
This sequence comes from Benincasa hispida, assembly GCF_027475165.1. Taxonomy (NCBI): domain Eukaryota; kingdom Viridiplantae; phylum Streptophyta; class Magnoliopsida; order Cucurbitales; family Cucurbitaceae; genus Benincasa; species Benincasa hispida. Next base: position 75,824,427 of record NC_143486.1, read on the forward strand.
TCTTGCTTTTTGATCGAAGAGTTCGTAACCGTTTGAGGGATATGAGAAGAAGTGTTCTTTAAAGGTGATTTCCCTTGAACTATGTATTTTATTTGAAAAGCATGTTGTAATTTACTTTGATTGCATGATCTTCTTGTATGATTGTAAATGTATGCATTCAATCACAATGGAATTTGGACGATTCGCTTTCGCTCAAGGAACTCCTCATGTTGAGTTTCCCTTCAGAGGAGACCATTTATATGAAGCAGCCTGAGGGATTCATAACCCAAGGATTCATAAGTTGGTTATCATATTTATTTATATTATTTATTATTTTGAATAATAATCCTTTTTCTCAAAAACTACCTTAGTGGATGGTTATGAAAATTTTATGGCAATTGGAATAAAAGGAAAAATTGTTTTTTCTTTTCGATACACCAAAGAGAACAACAAGATCGCAAAGGAGAGGCTATGCAATAGTCTACACGACAAAAAGAGAGCATATACGATAGGCTCTTTGTCTATGCGATAAAAGAGAGGCTATGCAATAGTCTACACGATTGGAAGACTTTTGCTATACAATAGCCTAAACGATTAAAGCAGTTCCTATGCGACAGTGCTTCTTCGATCGTCTTCCTCCTCCAATCTCACAAATATCCTCTTAACCAAAATAGTCAGAGCCCACCACTCCTGGGTTCTCATCCTGAGCATACCAAGGAATCCGATTGGTAATGTTATCTTCCATTTGGTTTGTGATTCCCTTGGAAAAGGTCTTCAATTCTTTGTTGTTGTTTAATCGAAGAGTTCGTGACAGTTCGAGGGACACGAGAAGAAGTGTCCTTCAAAGATGATTTTCCTTGAGCTATGTATTTTATTTGAAAAGCATGTTGTAATTTACTTTGATTGCATAATCTTCTTATATGACTGTAAATGTATGCGTTCGATCACAATGGAATTTGGACGATCTGCTTCCACTCAAGGAACTTCTCATGTTGAGTTTTCCTTCAGAGGAGACCATTTATATGGAGCAGCTTGAGGGATACATAACCCAAGGTCAAGAGCAAAAAGTTTGCAAGCTTAATCGGTCCATTTATGGATTAAAATAAGCTTCTCAATCTTGGAATATAATATTTGATACTACGATCAAATCTTATGGCTTTGATCAGAATGTTGACGAGTCTTGTGTCTACAAGAAAATCATCAACAATTCATAGCTTTTCTAATGCTGTACGTAGACGATATCCTACTAATTGGGAATGATGTTGGTCTACTGATTGAAATTAAAAATTGGCTAGCGACCCAATTCTAAATGAAAAATTTGCGATAGACACAGTTTGTTCTGGGTATTTAGATCTTTAAAGATCGAAATAACAAAATGTTGGTCATGTCTCAGGCATCGTATATTGACAAGATGCTTGTCAAGTTTTTAATGCAGAATTCCAAGAGAGTTTTACTCTCTTTCAAGCATGAAGTTATATTGTTTAAGGAACAGTATCCTAAAACACCTCAAGAAGTTGAGAAAATGAAATAGATCCTCTATGCATCGGTTGTTGGTAGCCTGATGTATGCGATGTTATGTACCATACTTGACATCTGCTATGCGGTGGGGATAGTCAGTAGATATCAGTCTAATCCAGGATTTGATCACGAACTGCCGTTAAGAATATCCTCAAATATTTACAGAGTACGAGACTACATGCTTGTGTATAATCTAAGGATCTGATCCTTACATGATACACACATTCTAATTTTCAAACTCATAAGGATTCTAGGAAGTCTACATCAGGATCAGTGTTCACTCTTAACAGAAGGGCAATAGTCTGGAGGAGCACCAAGCAGGGGTGCATTGCTAACTCCACTTGAAGGCTAATTATGTAACGACTTTTTAAGTTTCTAAAGAAGTTGTGTGGCTCAGGAAATTCCTGACTAATCTGGAAGTGGTTCCAGACATGTTAAAGCCCATCACCTTTTATTGTGATAATAATGGAATTGTGGTTAATTTCCAAAAGCCTAGGGGTCACAAGCGCGAGAAGCACATAGGGTGGAAGTATCATCTCATTTGAGAGATAGTGCACCAAGGGGATGTAATCGTCACACAAATCACTTCAGAGCACAACGTTGCTGATCCATTTACAAAGGCCCTTATGGCTAAGGTATTTGAGAGTCATCTTCATAGTATAGGTCTACGGGACAAGCCACATCTAGTCTAGGGCAAGTGAGAGATTTAGTATTGGGTGCCAAAGGCAGGGCTAGTGACTAGAATGAAATCATAACAAGGTAGCCATATTGGAAGGTGCGGCTGGATCATCTCTTTTTCAGGGAAAGTTAATGCTTGTTGGGTATTATGGTTTGACGTTGCTTCATATCCAAAAAGAAGCGAGCTACATCTGAGTTAAACTTAGAGATGGAAGTTTTCTTTCGTTTCTCGACGTGAAGTAAGACTAACCTCATGAGCGGAAGGTCCGCACGACAGTCTATTAGTTAAACTTAGAGATGGAAGTTTTTTTTACATCCTCATGTCCCTCCCGTGTGGCAACATGGGGGCAAAAAAAGGAAAAGAGGGATGGGGTTTCTCTTGTTTTTGGCATAGTGGGCCCCGAGCGGAAGGTCCGCACGACAGTCTATTAGCTCAGTGGAGTATTATGCACTAGTTTACTGTTTTGTGTACTTGTATATTAGTATGACTTTTATGATGTACATCCCACTAGCTTTATGACAAGTGGTAAATTGTTGGGGTTGATAATCTAAATCCCGGGGTTCTGTAGTTTGTAATTGTAATGTACAAACGATTTATTTATTTACTAAAATATGAGATATTTTATTCGACAATTAGTAGCATTAACCCACAAAACCAATAAACTAACATCTGAGGTTATCTTTTGTAACTTAAACATGTATGTAGAGACATATAGGTGGATCATGTTTAAGTGATAACCTAAATGGTCTGTAGTAGATAGATAAGATTGGGTACCTTATCCTGGTGACACTATGAATATGACCCGCTTTGTAGATATTATAATTGTTATAAAGTGCTGCAAATAATCTGATCCTGATCATTCATGTAGAGATATGTGAGCGAGGGTGTCCTATACAAAAGGGTTTGTATAAGACCGGACCATGAAATGACTAGTCTCATTATATAACACCATTAATAATAGAGACTCGCATTTCACCAAGATGACCATAGGTAACATGACCTAAATCTTGAGTTGTTAGGATTGGTATCCTAATTCTCCCAGAGTCTCGTTGTTTTGTAAAGATACACATTGTTCAATGAATAAAATAAATGTTATTTAATTCTGGCATTTACTCATATCCAATAAACAAAGCTCCTTGGTTATCTTATGTGAACTTAAGCAGTATATGTGATATACAAGTGGATCATGCCTTAAGTGATAACCTAAATCGGTTTGTAGTATAAGGATTAAGGTGGGATATCTGATCCTTGTGACACTACGGATACGACCAACTTTGTAGAGGTTTGTAAGTGTTGTAAACTACTACAGATGGTAGATCCTGACCATTCATGTGGAGACATGAAGTGGGGGTGTCCTATACAAAGAGTTTGTATAAGACTTGGACCACGAGATGACTAGACTCTGTATATTATGTCATTGATACTAGAGACTTGCATCTCACCTAAATGACCATAAGTGACATGACCTCAATCCTGAGTATTTTGTGAATTACTACCTTTGAGGGCGGTCCTTTGATTAGTATGGGTGAGAGTGGCCAGATTGCCAACTCAACATGCCTACCTTTTTGGGGACTTGTCTGATTTGGGAGCTGGGAATTCAATTCACAATATGGAATTCACTACTTTCCCAAAGCAGGGATAAGTAGAGAGATTGCTCCCTTAAGGGCTGATTCCAAGGCTTGAACATAGTGGCCTCAACTTCTCTTTGGAAGAGAAGACTCAGTCATAGTAGGACTATGATTTATGTTCATTAGAGGGATCAGTGGTACTTGAGATAGATGTAACTACAGGGGCATAACGGTTATTGGCCCAGTTGTACTTACGAGCGATCTATAAAGGGTTGTCGTACTGCTGATTGGTTAAGATGGACACATAATATATCTGCAGTAAGAAGAGTTCAACTGTTGGTCTTTAGTGGAGTGCCTGGTAGTTAACGGATGATGGATCCCGTGATTAAAGAGTTTAGTCAGTTATTCACGTACCGTTGGAGCTTCGGATCTACAGGTCCATGAGGTCCCCTTGGTAGCCTTGGATTCTGTTGAAGATCAGTTCTTGATGTTGATTTAAAATGTTCAAATTGACAAGAGGTATTTTGATTATATGTGATATAATCGGTATGATGTATGAGATACATCTAGTGGAGGATTGATGTAAATGAGATTTACATTAAGTACCATGGAATGGAAAAAGAACTATGGTTTATATGTTTCAAGAGATGAAATATTAAAACTATAGGTTATAAATATAGTATGATAAGTTAGTTATCATTTATATTTATAATAATATTAATTATTAGATAATTAATATTTTTTTTTTTAAATAACCAAATGTAGTGGGTGGTTATTGGATCATGGTAACCATGAGTATAAAGGAAAATGGTTTCCTATTTTTTGAAAAAGAAGAAGTTTTACAAAAGTTTGAAAAGAATTTGAGTTTTCTCTTCGGCGAAAAGAAACTCACGGAAGTCGTCAAGTAAATATAGATTTACTAAACGACGGCTGAGCGAGCTAAACGATCGTGCAGATGCTAGCTAAACGATCGTGCAGTGTTTATTAAACAATCGCATAGCTTTTCTAGACGATCGCTGAACCAAGGTAAATGATCGTATAGAATCGAGCGAGTTAAACGATAGAGCTAAACGATTGCATAGCTTTTGCTAGACGATTGCATAGTTTTATATAAACGATTGGGCATCGACCTATACGATAGGTCTCCAACTTCTCCCACTTGCCTAATCGTGTACGTGATCGTTGTTTCCTCTGTTCGTCTGCCTCACACCAAGTCCAAACAGAGCCCACCTTCTGGATTCTCACACAAGAATACCAAGGTCGCCTTGTTGGTGGTGCCAGACTCAACTCGACACCGTCGAGGTTTTTCGAAGGCCGTTCGTGGTGTTGCGAAGGCCGTTCACTGTTGCGGAGGAGTTTGTGATCGAGGAGATCATTGAGGACGAGCGCGAAGTGTTTGTGCAGTGTTGCGGTCGTGTAGATCGAGCGCTCGTGGTTGCTGTTGTTTGATTAGAGTGCACATTGGAGCGTGGAGATGCTTCTTCCGTTATTAGTACAGTTTTTCCCTTTGTACATTTGTTGTTTCATGCTGTAATTTCTCTGTAAATTGTATAACTGCTTGTATTGAAGTCGACTGTAAATGATTTGTTGATTCATGATTGTAATTTGGAATAGTCTTGTTCCGCTGCTCATAGAAATTGTGAATCCGAGTTTCTTCATGAGTGAGTTGTGAACTCCTACCTATGAAGACGATCATTTGATTTGTATGGGTGAGAGTGGCCAGATTGTCGACTCAATAAGCCTACCATTTGGGATTCATATGATTGGGGAGTTGGGAACACAACTACACAAGACGAAATTTATTCATTCCCTAATGTTGGAGTAAGTAGATAAATTGCTCCCTTAATGACTAATTCCAGGACTTGAACAATGTGACACCACACCTTCTCTTGTCCAAGAGGGGTTTGGTCATAGTTGGATTATGAATTATTGTTCATTAGAGGATTAATCTATAGGTCTATAAGGTCCCTTTTATAGCTCAACAGGGACTAGTGAGAATCAATTTTGGATTAATTTGAATTGTTCAAATTAATTGAGGGAATTAATTATATGTGATATGATTAATTTAACTTAATTATATATGATATAATTACTATAATGTATTTAATACATTATAATATAAAGTTTATTTGAGAGGAATTAAATCTTTGAATATGATTCAAATATTAATTATATGAATGAGATTCATATAAATAAATTTAGTATAAATGTGATTTATATTAAATGTCATATATTATTGAGAGAGAAATAAACTATAGGTTATATTGTATTGGATACAATATTAAAACTATAGGTTATGTGTTATATATGATATAACATATAGTTATATATGTATATAATAAATTAGTTATTATATATATATTATATCTTATTATTATTTAAATTAAATTAATTTAAATTTAAATGTATTTTTGAAATTAAAGGGAAGGAAATAACTTCTCTCCCCTTATTTTCTCTCAGGGGAACGTGTGTGGTGGGGAGTTTTTTTTTTTTTTTAATGAGATTTTCTTCTTCCACGAGTTTAGTGTATAGAAGGGTCTCTATGTGATTAATCTTAAAAATAATAATAAAAAAAAACTCTCTTTGTAGAATTTTCTATTACTCTCTCAAACTCTCTCCCTCTTCCTAAAATACACAAAGCCCACACCTCCCATATTTCTTATTCCTCCTCTTATATATATGCTGTAATTTTTTGTGATAATGCATAATGTTCTCTGTAATCTTCATCGTTCCTTCACCTACAACATACTTTAACAGGAATCAATCTTATAATAATCAAAAGTGGTTATCAAAGTTGATTATCGAAGATGATTTTTGCTGGAGTTTGTAGTCGATGGTGGTTGTTGGAGCTTGATGTTTGTTGTATGAAAGTGGTATTGGAGTTAGTTGTTGGAGGTAGTTTTCAGAGTCCGGAGTTCGCTGCACGAAGATGGTCTTCAAAATTGATCATCAAAGATGATTCTCGCTGGAGTTTGTAATCGGAGGTGGTTGTCGAAGCCTAAAGTTGGTCGCATGATGGTGGTATTGGAGTTGGTTGCTGAAGTTGTCGTTGGTGGTGGTTGTTGAAGCCCAAGTTGGTCATCAAAGTTGAACAACAAAGGTGATTTTCGTTGGAGTTTGTAGTCGAAGGTGGTTGTCGGAGCCTACAAAGATGGTTGTTGGAGTTGGTCATTGGAGTTTGTTGTCAGAGATGGTTGCTGAAGCCTGAAATTAGTCGTCAGAGTTTTCGCGTGAAGGTGGTCATTGAAATTGGGTCACCGAAGTTGTCATCAAAGGTAGTTGTCAGAGCCTGGAATTGGTTGTTGGAGTTGGTCGTGTGAAGGTAGTCATCGGTTTTTTCATCGGAGGTGGTTGTCAGAGCTCTAGGTTAGTTCCCGAAGTGTGACACCCATATTCACTTGCAGTGGCCGATGGGTGGAGCCATTGAAAACATTGGAAGAAGCGAGAGTTGAGGTGAGTTGGTAAAATATACCAACTCGACTCCACCAACATTTAAAGTTAGTGGGCCAAACATTGAATTGGTATATTATACCAACTCAATTCAACTCATGTTGGTGAACAAAACACCATTTAAAAGTTTGTGTTCCACCTCTAGTGCATGGCTATAAACCATTCATGTCATTTCCAAAATTTTTGGTACAATTGCATTGAACAAGTTTTTACTTTAAGCTTTATTTTCCCCTAAAACCACTATTGAAGTCATTTCCATCAATTACACTATCCATTTTGATCCATTTTGAAAAATTTTTCTAGCACTATGATAAGACTAAAACTCTTATTCATAATTTGACATGTCATAAAATGATATATTAAGTTATTATTTATTTATTTTATAGACATCACATAATTCTTAAATTCTACTTTTGTAGCAAACAATGAACGAAAGTCAATATAATATATATTTAAATTAATATGTATAGTCGTCCTTTATTATCTTATATATCCTAGATTAGGGTTTCTCATTCACCTATATATATGTATCTTTTGCCTAATTAAATTATAGATATTCATTCTCCAAAAGTATAAAGTACATTGTATCATAGCCATATTCGTTTAAGGTTTAAAATATTCGTTTGATGGCTTCATTCTCACACAGTTAGGGTTTAAGTTTAGGTTCTTAACTTTGAGTGGTCGTTCGTTGACACTGCCCACCTTAGGAGGAGCACCACCGTCATCCGCTTCAGTCTACCTTCTTCGTTCATTGGAAACAACCACGCATGAGGTACACGCACAACTGGCTTGGTTTTTCTCCATCGCCACATGTCGATGCGTGGAAGCATGTGCAATTGTATTTTTCACTTGTCGGTTGGGTTCGTCTCAGGTTGCGTTTTTCAGTTCATTTGTGCATTTTGTTCCATCAACATCTACTTAAGTGTCAAGCTGTTTGTAAAATACCCGTTTTCCTACAGTTTGTGATTGTTTTGTTCTGATTTTGGGTTGTTTTGCTCTTTGGTTTATCTTGCCTTCGATTCTAATTTGTTTAATTCTTCCTATGGGATCGTGTGTTAGTTCTTAATGGATGAGATGAAGCATATGATTATATCCAATGTAATTCCCTTAGCATTAAAGATAATAGAACATTAGTTAAATGAAGCTAATTACTATGATTGGCGTCACATGGTTCAGTTTTATTTACTTAATACTAATAGTGACTGAGAATCCACTACAAGATGATAAGAAAAAGGTTCGGCTTTGTGATGATGCTCGACTTTATCTTCAGATTAAGAATTCCGTTGAGTGGTTGTTGGTTTGGTAGATCACTGTAATTTTTTTAGGGAACTCTTAGAGTTCTTAGAATTTTTTTACTCGGGAAAAGAACACGTCCACCGAATGTTTGAAGTTTGTATGCAATTATTTCGAACAAAACAGAAAGCAGAATCTATTACAAGCTACTTTATGAGGCTTAAAAAGACAACTGCCAAACTTGCTTTATTATTACCTTTTAGCCCAGATGCCAAAGTTCAACAAGCTCAGCGAGAAAAAATGGTTGTTTGATATTTTTGAATGGACTTTCACCTGAATTTGGGAAGGCTAAAACATAGATTATTTTTTATTCTGAATTTTCATCATTATAGGAGGCCTTTAATCATATTCTTTGTATTGAAAGTTCTTAATCTGGTTCATTTGCTTCTCAACCTAGTAGTGCTCTTATAAGCAAGAATAACAACTCTTGAGTAACACCAGGGATGACCAACAATTTCCAGAAGCCTAGTTAAGATAATCGAAAATCATATTCTCAGGAGATTGTTTGTCACTAGTGTTGTAAGCCAGGACATCTGAAACATGATTGTCGAAAATTGTTATACAAGACTCAACGATCTCAGAATACTCAGATAGCTTCCACCAGTAATATGGCCTAAGTCTGTTACCATCTCTGCTGATGACTTTGCTAAATTTCAAGTATTTCAGGAATTCCTGCAGGCATCGTCTTCATCGAATCCTACTGCCACCATTGCTAAGATAGGTAGTTCGAAATGTCTTCTTACATCATCTATTAAGTCGGCATACACTCAGGTGCCACCGCTTATATGATAAGTAATTTTAACTTATTTTCTACACATTTGTCCCTTGCCCATCCCTATCTATCACTTTAGCAGATAAATCCACCTCCTCTGTCCTTGGATTTGGCACCATTCCTCTCATGCCATCTCTTTCTTTGTCTTTTGTATTACATTTGTCTCAATTGTCTTCTAATTTAATTTCTATTAGTCAACTTACATGCGACCTTAATTATTGTGTCTCATTCTTCCCTAGTTATTGCTTGTTTCAGGATCATGTGAAGAAGAATATTGGTAGATGACATGAGTCGAGGGCTTTTTACATTTTTTTACCACCAGATACCAAAAGTTGTAGCCTGCTTTGGAGTTACATCCCCATTTGCAGTTCATTGTCGTCTGGGCCATCCCTGTTTGTCCGTGATGAAGAAACTTTATCTTGAATTTCGTTCTTTGTCGTTTTTGAATTGTGATTCGTGTTAGTTTTCTAAATTTCATCATCTTAGTTCTAGTCCCAGAGTCCATAAACAAGCCAACACTCCATTTGAGTTAGTTCATTTTGATATTTGGGAGCCTTGTCCAATCGTGTCCCAAACAGGTTTACGTTATTGTACTGCCTTTGTTGATGATTATTCTCATGTGACTTGGTTATATTTAATGAAAAATCATTCTGGGTTTTTATCTCATTTTTGTGCTTTTCATGCTGAAATTCGAAATCAATTTAATCTCTATCAAAACCTTGTGCACTGATAATGCTGGTGAATATTGCTCTCATATACTTGGATCTTACTTATGTGATCATGGCATCATTCATCAACCCTCTTGATCTCAAAATAAAGTTGCTGAAAGAAAGAACAAACACCTCCTTGAAACAGTCCACGCCTTATCCTTTCAAATACATGTTCCAAAGCAATTTTGGGCTAATGGGGTGTTCACTGCTTGCTTCCTGATTAATAAAATGTCTTCCTCTGTCCTCAATGGAGATATTCCTTATTGTACTCTTTTTTATATGAAATGGTTGTGTTTATTTTCCTCGGGATATTTGTCCATATAATACTGAATTAGATCCAAAATATCTGAAATGCATTTTCTTAGGCTATTTGCGTGTTCAAAAGAGTTAGCATTGTTATTGTCCTACTCTTAACAGGTATCTTGTCTCTCTCGATGTTACATTTTTTGAGGATATACCTTTTAGTCCCTCTCCATCAAGTCATTGTAAAGGAGAGGATGGTGATTTTTTTTTATCTATAAGATTACCTCTTGCACACTATTTCCTACTCAACCTTCTTCTATGTCTCTTTCTTCTCGCCCACTTGCTACTCGAGTTTACTCAAAGCGTCCTCCAAAGCCACCTTCAAATACATGTCCTACATCGATGGCTTCTTCGACATCTGATTCAGAATCAAGTGATGATCTACCCATTGCCCTTCGAAAAGGTAAACACACTTGTACTTACTCTATTTCTTCATTTGTTTCGTATAACTGGTTGTTTTCGCTCATATCTCTTTATTACATCTCTTGATTCCATCTCTATTCCTTACTCTGTTCATGAAGTTTTATCTCATTCTAGGTGGCATGATGCAATGATTTAGGAGATGACTACTTTGGATGATAATGGTACTTGGGATTTAGTCTCACATCTAGCAGGAAAGAAGGCTATTGGATGTAAATGGGTGTTTGCTATAAAGGCCAATCCTGACGGAATAATGGCTCGATTGAATGCTCGTCTTGTTGCCAAAGTTTATGCCCAAATCTATGGGACTTATTATTCTGATACATTTCTTCTGTTGCTAAATTAACTTCCATTTGACTATTTCTGTCCATGGCTGCTACCCACAATTGGCCTTTACATCAACTTGATATTAAGAATGTTTTTCTGCATGCTGATCTTCAGGAGGAAGTTTACATGGAGAAACCACCTGGGTTTATTGCTCAGGGGAGAGTGATAAGGTGTGTCGCCTTAAAAAATCTTTGTATGGACTGAAACAAAGTCCTTGTGCATGGTTCAGTAAGTTTAGTCAAGCATTTGAATGTTTTGATATGAAAAAAAGTACTTTTGATCATTCTATATTCTATCAACGATCTGACAATGACATTACTTTACTTGTTGTGTATGTTGATAATATTGAAAATGATATATCAGGTATATTTTCCCTTAAGTCTTTCCTTAAGAGTCAATTTCATAATAAAGATTTAGGACAATTGAAAGATTTATTGGGAATTGAAGTAATGAGAAGCAAGAAAGGTGTTTATCTATCACAATGGAAATATGTACTTTATTTGTTGTTTGAAACTGGAAAAGTAGGAGTCAAAGCATATAGTACTTCTTTTGTTTTTAGAATAGATATTATTATAACCATATAGTACTTCGATGATATCAAATTTGTAACTTGCTAGAGAAGAGGAATTATTTAAAGAGATATAGAAGATTAGTTGGAAGGTTGAACTATTTAATAATAACACAACCAGATATTGCTTATTCTGTGAGCATTGTGATATTGCTTATTCTGTGAGCATTGTGAGTCAATTTATATCTTCTCCTGCAGTGGATCGTTATTTGCAATAGAACAAATTTTATGTTATCTAAAAGTTGCATATGGATATGGGATCTTATATAAGGATCATGATCATACAAGGGTTGAATGTTTTTCAAATGCTTATTGGATTAGATCTCGAGAGGATAGGAGATCGACCTCTAGATATTGTGTTTTTGTAGGAGGAAACCTAGTGTCATGGAAAAGAAACAAAATGTAGTTTCTCATTCGAGTGCTAAGTCAGAATATAGAACTATGACACAATCTGTGAGTGAAAATAGTATGAATACACCAACTTTTATCTAAGATGGGTTTCAGTGTTACCGTGCTAGCTAAATTATGGTATGATAATTAAGTTGCATTTCACATTGCATCCATTCCAGTGTTTCATGAACAAACTAAACATATTGAAGTGGATTGTCACTCGAGAAAATACAAGAGAGATTTTAATATCTACAATATGTGAAGACCGAAGAACAATTGAAAGCTGTAAACGAAGCAAGAATAAGACATCTATGCAACACAAGCTAGGCATGATTGACGCTCCAGCTTGAGGGAGGAATGTTATAATATATATTTAAATTAATATGTATAGTCATCTTTTATCACAATTTTGTATATCCTAGATTAAGATTTCTCATTCATCTATATAATGTATCTTTTGCCAAATTAAATTATAAGATATTCATTCTCCAAAAGTACACATTACAATAATACTAGTAGTTTTCTCAACAAAATGGTAATAGAGGGGCCAAAGCACGAGCATTGGAAGACAAAAATTATACTGAACAGAAAGCGATGTTCATATTATCATATCAGGTTGGTGTAGAAGTTGCCTGCAAAGCAACTGATGGATGAGATACAGATACAAGCATTTACCTCTAACTCCATTTGGAGAAAGAGGCCTCAAAACAAGCTCGGTAGATAGCACTTCTCCCAAATAAATTTGGCAAGAAATTCATGGACATTGAATTATGAGAAACATTGTTGGAGTATCAAAGCTCCCAGGGAGGAAAACACAAAAATAATTAGAAGTCTTTGTTTCTCAATATGATGCCATGTAGTATCTTCCTCAAGCCACATCTTCATTTGTAACTCCCTTTTCGGATGCTTTTCAGCTGCAACATCACTGGGATGATCGAGCGGTTTAGGTAATTGTCGTCTTGAGAAATTGGTCGTCGAGGATTCTGTTCCCTTCATGCTGCAAATGATGAACCAAATAGATGGAGTCTAGACACGTAGATATCTGAACGAAGGAAAGACATTTTGTGGGAAGTGCTTACCCTTACCTCCAATCAACAAGAACAAACGAACGAAGCTCGCAGTTGGCAAACCTGCTTAGGAAAAAATGAATCTCCTTCAATGGGAAGAACAAAAAGATCAAATATCAAGCGTTAAAATCAAATCTAGAAGTTAACAAATACTCCTCTAAAATCTCCAGTTAGCATCAATAATGAAAATATTAAATGTCTGTGATGTTGTTTATCTAAATGTCTTCACTTTATCGAGCAATCTTACCTAATTTGTCCCTAGGCAGGAAAAATAAACTATTTTCTGTGCAGGTTTTGTATTCTCTAAGCCTCATTTGATAACCATTTGGTTTTTAGTTTTTGAAAATTAAACCTACAAAACATTCATTTCACCTATAAATTTCTTAGTTTGAAATTTGGCTCAGAATTCAACTCCTTTACTCAAGAAAGATGCAAAGAGAAAATAGGCTAAATTTTCAAAAACAAAAAGACCAAAAGGTTACCAACCAGAGCCTAAACCTTTAAGTTTAGGTCTATTTAGCCATTGAATTTTAAAAGTATCCATTCGTACCTGAACTTTCAATTTTGTGTCTAATTGAACTTTGACATACTCAAAAATCTTAAAATAATTGATCTATCAATACAAAATTAAAATTTATATCTAATAAGGCTCCTAAATTTTCCATAGTCCATAAATTGAAAAAAAAATGACAAATAGTCCAATGACATATTAGACACAAAAACCAAACTTTAAAGACTATTGGACACAAAATTGAAAGTTCAAATACCTATTCGATATTTTTCTAAAGTTTAGGGATTAAATAGACACAAAGCTAAAAGTTTAAGGACTAAAATTGTAATTTAACCTTTTTTCCCTCCACGAGCTTAAAACTATTGAAGTTCAGTATTCAGAGACAACAATCTTGGATCTATAATCGAAGTAATGCTTACTGTTTGCAGATTTCATCCTCTATAGAACGATGGCAGTCATTTCCAAATACACTCAATACATGAAATAAGAATCCACAGTGGCTGACAATTGCAATCTCCTTCTCCTTCCGGGTCCAGAGCCTGGCCGGAGTAAAGAACCAAAAGAGAGAGAAATGAAGAGGCTATCAAATATCAATCTGCTAAATTACCCAAAAGACATGAAGTGCAGAAACAGAGTAATCGTTTTTCTCAGAGATAATGCATGTAATATGATATACAATAACAATACATTCAAGCAAACCTATAGGACGCTGAAACAAGCGCCACAGAAGTTACTTGGGTCACAGCAGTTTTAACATCCAAATAATTTCACTACTCGAAAAAGATATTGCAACTATTTCATAATTTATTCAAGGAATCCAAAATTTAAGGTACTCATTGCTTTCGTCCCAAGGTGCAGTCGTGCAGATAACAGGGTGAAGCACTTGAACGCACAAGAGAACCTGTTATGGTCATTCCAATCCTCATGGCTTCCCCCTGGATAGAACAGGAACTTCATATGGTAACCCAGCGAAAGGGATAAGATATACCCCAAGCCCAAACAAAGGTACTAACAAGAATTTCAGCCTTAATCTAAGAGGGAATAGCTCATCAATCCTAAACCACTTTTTCTTAATTTTTTTTTAAAAAAAACACCCTTCGTTAGAGTAACTGCACAGAATTAATCTACATTACTAGAATCTGCCAAGGGAAAAATAAAGTTCATCGGTTTGAACCAGAAGCGCGAATTTATACAGACATAAACCAAAAATCTCATAACAACTATACGGAAGTATGATTAATCAATCTATTACACATCAATAGAATTGTGCAATTGCAATAAAAGATTCAAGAAGCTCAAAATATCCTAAGAAAATTTAGAAATTTATACCATAATTTGAAGAATGGAAAAAAAAATGGATACTGTGATATTCTTGACTAATAGAACATGGCAATTACGAGAAAATAAAATCTATATGACCTATAATGAACATTAATGTGTTAATTTGAAGAAATATTAATACCACAAAAGTAGAAATTCGAAGAAGAGAGAAGATGAAAAAGTATTCAATAATCATGTTTTCTATCTTTATAGAAAAAAAACAATTTCAGAAAATCCTTTCTTGTCAAGCAGCAATCCACTAAAAACCTCTTATGAAGTTCATCTAAAGAAGCTCATTCTCCCTTTTAAAAAGATGGTCATCGAGCGTAAACGATAGGTTGATGGGATCATTTGGAAGAGCAAAGGTGGTCACCCAAACGTGTTGAGAATAATCCCAAAAGGGTTGCACAAATTCAAACAGACATCTGATGGCAGCGAAAATGAAGTAGACATTTACCATTTAAGAAACATCAGTCCCCTATCTGCAACTTCGTTGTTGGACTGTCTTATATCTGACTTCCAAAGGATATCTTCATCGTGTTCAATCTAGAAAAAGCAAAGCAATTTTTCTTTACTAAAAGTAAGTACAATTCCAAAAATAGAGATGAAAAATAGTCATAAAGAAAGACAACATCATCCAACAACATGGACAAAAACAATGCAACTTGCCATTGAAAAATCAATTGCAGGGAAAAGAGCCCGAAACTCGCTGATGCTTCGCCTCTTGTCACAAGGATTAACTCCCTGTACAAAGAATATAATGATTTGTCATAATTCTTTCATTATGGAAAGACATCAACCTTTCATTGATAAAGGAAAAATAATCAGCCAACAAACAGGATCAAATTAAAAGAGCTCCTATCTAATAAAATAACTATAAAGTAATTACAAACATATTTTTAAGCACTCTCAAAGCCAAAAAATAAACATGCCAAGAAAAATGCAAGAAAATCCAATTTAATGATAGTAAAACAAAAAAATCTCGAATAGGATACTCATACAATTAAAATAATTATTATCCTTTCAATTTCATTATTAATTTACATCCCTCTCTAACTAAACATACAGCGTGAGATAATTTACAGAGCTTAACTATAGTAACGAGGCAAAATTAGTTAATCCATATCAAAGGAAATGCTTGATCAATTTGATATTTGCATGTAGGAAAATAATTCCAGATAATGCTTAATGTTCATTTGTTCATTCTTCACCTTACGTGCTTTTTTCTAATTATTGCCCAAATGTACGATTTATAGAGTTAAAGCCATGCATCAACTCCAAGAAGTTTCACTCAACATGAATGGAAAATGTGCAACCCAACAACAAAACATTCCATTTTGCATCAGAGAGATAACCATTATGGAACTCGTGAACATTTATTTAGAATACAATTCTATGTTTGACTACAGCAACGAAGTGACATAACTATCATTCAAAATGAAGATAAAGATAGATTTAGAGAAGTTGGAATTGAATTTGTAAAATATACCAAATGTTCCCGACAAAGTTCAACTGCCAAAAATGGCGGGCAATTCAAACTTGAAATTGCAGGGCAGTTGCTCTCTCCTGCATTCTCTACCATTAATGGAGGAACATTCATACCATCCGAGTAAACTTCACCACCAAATGCTCCAACCGCTGTTTGCATAGTCCTACGTGTAACCATGACAAATCTTTGATTAGTAGGAGGCAAAACATGAAATTTTAACATTTAAGATGAAAATATCCTCCACGGTGTAAAGAGACAACATCAATCATCCAGAGAAAGAAATAAGCATAACGAAAAAATTTATAAAATATACGGAAGATTCATGCTAGTTGACAACTTGGAATTTAAGAGGAGAAGAATTTCTAAACTCATTCTCTCAAAATATGCAAAACACATTTAAAAAACAGTCCTAAATTTTAACAAATATACAAAGAACTTTAAAAAAGAAAATTTGAGCCTGCCTTATAGCTGAACTACTCAATATAAATTTTTAGTTCAATGGAACAGACCTGAGTAAAGTATCATGTATTCAAAATAAGAACTCAAGGTTCTCAGTAAACAAATAAAAACACAAATAACATGAAGAAGGGAAAGGGAAAGGAAAAAAAAAATCTTTGGATATATCGTATCGATATCCAAAAAACTCATAAAGTGGTCAGGCCAATAATAATACTGATAACTGCAAGTCGTTGTATCAATCCAAATTTGCCTCATTTCAAAGTGGCAGAGGCTTGTTATGCTTTGGCTCAAAGTAATACATTGTGGAAATTGTTCAACCATTTCTCGTGAGTTAAATTTAACGAATAAAAAATTTTGATAGACAACTCTCATGCTGAAACTCAAACTCCAGAACCTTTAATCCAAAGATTTTACATGTAGGAAAGGTTCATCCACTCCATAACTTCGTTTTTAAGATGAGATACCTGAACAAGGGGGATGTGATGACTAACTCGATTCTCTTAGAAAGTCCACATGATCGTACATGTCTCCGCAGATTGCCAACCTGTTTCAATTCCCAGGAAGAGGGGGGAAAAGAGAGAAAAACTCATGAATTGTTTGGGATTCTGGAAAAAGGTAGAATAGAAAAAATAGGGCTTACCTGTTTCCATCCTAAAGAAGTAAGTTGAGCATCAAAACAATCAAAAGATGGGTATTTGTTCGCGCCCTTGTCCCCTGCCGCATTATGAAGTCCCTGGGCATGCCTCACCTGTAAATTTGATTGTAATAAGGTTCAAATACAACCAGTAAATTCAAAGCAATAAAAAATAATAATAATAACCATTGAACTCATTGCACATAGAAAGAATGCCAAAAGAAAAAAATATTTTGTTACATACCAGATGAATAGTTTTAGTACGGGGCGATGGATACAAACTTCGACCCGCTGTAGCGTCCATATCTGAAGATCGGAATAATTGCAAATAAACAAGTGAAAACAAAACAGCTAAGGACAAAAAACAAAGGGTTCTCCACCGTCGAAAACAAAAAAGCAATAGTAGAAGCTGACAATAACGAATAAATCCTTTCACACTATGAGCCAAAGCATAATACTGCTCGTTCAAGGCCTCCTTCCTTGAAAGGACAAATCATAATCGACCAGAACAATAACAATAACGAATAAATACTTTCACACAAAGAATCCCCAAACAATCTCAACATCTCAAGAACTATCAAACAATTTTCACAGTTTCAATGAATCGAACCTCGTCTGATCAATAAAACCGAAATAATCGATGAAGAAACGTCATAGAGATAATGTCGATTGAATCGAACCTCGTCTGATCAATAAAACCGAAATAATCGATGAAGAAACGTCATAGAGAGAATGTCGATTGCTGTACCTGAAAATCGGGAAAAAAGCAAACAAACAGAGGAGGAAAAAGGTCGCGATAAATAAGAAGGAAAGCTTAGAAATTGAGAAGTGAGCAGAGGAATTTTGTGTATCTGTATTTTTCATAATGAACGCACATATGGCCTTAGTAATTTTATACACAGTAAATCCTAAACGAGGAGAATAAAGGAATAATAAAAAATAGCTGTATCTTACAGATGGCAATTAGTAATTGGGCTAATTAAGATTTTATACAACCAACTAGTAACAGAAATTATTTTCTCCTGAATTGGGTGATGCACGGTCCTTTCTTTTCTCATTTTCTTTTATTATCTTGATTTGTTGTTGGGCCTGGGCTAGTCTCTTAACAGCGATGAGGCTGAGAGCCATGTTGTAATAGCAAATTGAAACTTTTCTAAAAAACGAGATAATGATACATAATAATATGTGTCGACGTTAGAGAGGAAACAGAAACAGAGTCGTTAATGGCCGGACGCGGAAAAGAGCGCGTGGATTGAGCCCTCCCAATGGAATCGAAACGAGAAAGGTTCTAAAATTGGTAGTGGAGTTTCCATAATAGCTTTGGAGTTTGACGAACGGACGCCATAGCATTGGCTACTACTGTTGTTCTGATACGTCCATGTGAAGAAGCGGATATTGAACCATTGGTCGACATTACACCACGCACTACGAGCCAATCGCCCTCACCAAACCTCCCGGAGTAGTTTGTAGTGGTGGTGGCGTCGTTGCTCATGTCCCTCCATTGATTGTTTTTTGAAATCCATTTTCATCATCTCTCAAGCTTATTAAGCAAGTATCGAAAATGAGAGTGGAAGACTGAATCGCTGTTGACACTTATTTGGGCTCTTGATTTTGTTTGGGCTTTTCTCCGAATAGAGTCCAATAGGCCCAACGCACGTATGAGGCATACTATTATTATTTAGGTTTCTAGTAACCTAAAGAAAATTCTATATTTCATCGTTGTTTTGAATTTTTTTCAAAGACGACTTTTAGGGTTAATTTTGAATAATTATATATTTTTCATTTATTTATATCTATTTTTTATATACTTTTTCATATTTTCGAAGCTACCTTAATGATGGGAAGAGAAAATGTATCTAATATAATTTTTCTCATTTTTCAATTGGAGAGAGAAAATATTTTTTTCCATTTTCCAATTTTAAAAAATGCATTTAATGAATTTTATTTTTTATTTGAGTTGGTTTTCACGTATAACTTATTGACTTTTTTGATGGATTAATAGTTATTTTAAATAATATTTTTTACGGATTCATGGTTATTTTAAATATACCTTAGAACATTTTGTTAGGTATTTGAAAGTATTATAAAAATATACTACCATTTATAGATTAGAGATTGATTTAATGTTTGACATAAATCATAGTATAAACCAATATATGAAATATATCACAATATATAAATCTTCATAAATTTCATTTACACCACAATATATATATTATAATACATGGAACCTAAATTAAAAAAAAAACCACTATCGTTTATATTGAATATACGAATACGTATACCACAGTATATATCAAATTTCCTACACAAGCTAAAAAAAGTATATATAAAAAATATGAAAAAATAAAATTAAAAGATGAATCGGGTTCATTGTTTGTCTGCTCTGAGTCCGCCATTGCCGTTCATTTACTTTGAGTCTGCCATCGCCATTCATTTGCTCAGAGTTCACCATCGTCGTTCATTTGCTCTAAGTTTTTCGTCACCGTTCATTTGCTCCAAATTCGTCATTGTCGTTCGTCTGCTCCAAGTCCACCATCGCCGTTCTTCGTCCCGTGCTCGCCCTATAGCCGGATCGCCCCACACCATCCATCTTTTGCCTATAACTCACATCGCCATAAGAGAAAAGAGAGTAAAGAGGAAGAAATGATCTTGACGCATGAGAGAGAATATATGCATGTGGGAGAGAGAATAGGATGTGCATGGAGAAGAGAGAGTAGTATATATATATAACGTACGTAAGGGCTAAATTGTAAAAATCCATTGATATTAGTGAAAATAGGGAGACTAATAGGTATTTTTTGTAAAAGAAAATGAAATGTTCAAGATATTAACGTAATATGAGTATGTTTTTAAGACCTTTTATGTAGAAATCCCTTATTATTATTATTAAACATTTCCATCCGATCGTATCAATTTAGATGAGTAAAGTATTGTAAATTTAATCCTCTACAAATTGCACTTTAAATTGTTTGAGAAAATTTTTATCAATCACAAATCATCACATCACTTCTAGATTAATAGTAAAATTATAAATCATTAAATTTGGGATAAATTGAAAGATGACATGTGTCCCACAATGAAATTGAAGGCAAAAATTGATATATTCATATGATATCTTGTTTTTTGTCACGATTTTTGGGTCAAAATAGCTAATTTGCTCTAATTTTGTAAGAATATTTGAGTCTAGTTCAATTAAGTAAAAATTAAATAGACTTAATTTGACTAAATGGTCAACCAAAAATCCAAACAATTGGGCTCAAGGGCATGCCTCTCGACAAACCATGGGCTTGAAGGCCAAGCCCATATGGCATTGGATACTCTATGAATAGATAAATTCTCCCTTATTTGCAATGTTAAAGAATTTAAGATTCCAAAGACCTAGGGAGAATTCTTTCAAAAATCACGGCTCCTAGAACTCATAAGTTTAACATTCAATAAAAGACTCAAGATACTAACATTCTTTCAATACTTCAGCTTTTAGAACATTCATGCACTCAATTTTTTCAAATCAAGTGTATGTATTCAAAAAATCAAATGATCATATACTAGATATCAAATTATATATGCATAAATCAACATAAACATAAGTTTTACTCTATAAAACACGTTTCTTAAAAAACTTTAAGTGGCAAAAACGGTAGGACTGGTATGGCAACCCTAGAGAGGGGAAAAATAGGTTTCTTAAAACTAATCAAAACATTTTCACTAGGTGGGCCAATTAAGTAAATTAATAAAACTTTTGCTGGAAAGTAATTTAAACAATAAATTCAATCCAAAATAATCAATAAATTAAAACTAATACTTTTAAGCATTATATTTAGTTCTAATAATAAGATTAGTAAAAGATACACAAATTGAAGAATTACCAATCAAAGTAAACAAATATGAATAAAAGAACAAATATTGCAATTAATTTCATGTAATAAACTATAATAATATAATGATTGCAAAATTAAAGTAGTATAGGGATAGAGAAATTAACACCAAAGATTTTTATAGCGTTCGGTCAAACTTGACTTACATCCACTTTTTCAAGCGCCTCTTGAGTTTATCACTCAAACTTAATCCTTTCTACGGCTTAGAGCTGAACTACCACAATGTTCTTTTTTCCATGAATAAGAACGAACATGATCCTTTCCACAGTTGAGGATCAAAGCGTTATAACCACTCTTTTTAGGGCAAGAGCAACCCTTACAATGAATTTGAAAATGAAGACATTATAGGAAAAACTCTCTAGAAGAGTGGATTTACAAAGTTAGTACTCAATAAGTCAATCCTTCCAACATAAAATATCTCTCTCAAGAAGAAGATGAAAAGAAGAAAATTGAAGCTTGGAGAGAGAGCAACAATAATGGCTTAATAAGTCATGGATGATTGAAAATAATAAAAATTGTTGTTGAAATTTGAAGAAGAAGAATGGTAAATAAGGAGGGAAAATAGTTGAAAACCACATTTAATTTGGGTTATTGGATCTTGAAAAGGAAATATCAATTGTGGAGATTTTAAACTACAAACAAAAAAATAATATAAAATTTGTTTTTTTGTAAAAACAACTAAAAAGCAAAAACTCATTCAAAACTAGCCGTTAGATACAAACATAAAATAATGTTAAATTTATTTTCCTTTTAAAATCATTTTTTTTTTTTAAAATCAATCCAAAATCTCAAAAGCCCACCATGTATATCTTTCATTTCTTAACTTGTTTCGATTATATCTTCTTCATTTAAGGTCCGATTTAGGTGATTCAAATTGCATTGGAAATGTTATCCCGAGCTCTACACAATGGACACTTCAAAATACTCAGATTGTTAATAAATAAAAACATGTTTGTTATCATCAAAACATTAATTAATTAACTAATTAAAATAGATTAATTTGAGATTAAGAGCCAAAAAGCTTACAAAAATATCCTTAAATAATATTCCTACTTTTACGTTTAATGAATGTTGACGTAAGACTTGTAAAGCTTGAGAGAACCAAATTTTATTTAATCCCTCTAAAATTTATAGTTTTTTTCAATGGTTCATTTTTGTATTGGTCTTTTCTTTTCTTTTTTGCATTAACTTTAGTTTATCGTAATTAATGAGTTTATGGTGATTCTCATGTCATTCTGTTTTAAATAGTAAAGATTAAATTGAGCGTTAAAAATTTCCATACTTGTTTATATTTATAGCAAAACTCGGTGAAATTAAAGGTAGGGACAAAAGTGAGCCTAACTTAGAGTTAATCTTTCGATCCTAAAGGTGAGAGATTCTAATTATCAATGTATATATTGGTAACTTAGATTTATGGATATACCGATGGATATTCAAAGAAAAATCATAGATATTACGGAAATTCATAAAAATGTTGTAAATGTTTTGGTGAAATATTAAAAGAAACTTGTTCAAATAATAAACTATGACTTTAAACATATAAATCTTAGAAGTCAAATGTCATTAATAATGACATAATTGATAATAGTGATGACAAAAAAATGATTATGAACTGAAAGTTTAATTCAAGAGTTTACAATGAATTTGTGGCTAGTTCACAATCAAGCATGACCATTGATTAACAATGATAAACTATTATCACAAGCTGAGATGTGAGTCTATTGAAATCTTCTCATTCTCTTCTAGAGTCTGCTTAAGTTGTGGAAGTATCTTATTGATAACTTCCATCATAATACCCAACAATCTCAAAGAATTTTGTGAATCTTAAGATTGTTTATCAAGATTTTCACGTGGAAGTCTATCATTCAATCCTTCCATTATGACCATCAACAAACTAGTTATTTTTTCTTGTCCTTGCTGCAGCTTTCTTCTGTCCTTCTAATCTTAGTTGCCCTTCAGCTCTGTTATAGAACCACCATTTATTCCACCAGTTGGCATGATGCTTCTAATGCTAGCACCATCCGAAGATGCAGCCATCATTTTTGAATTCCCACTGTGAGCCATACTAGGAGTCGGAATCATATGACTTGTTGCAGAAGAATAACCAACCACCTGATGATATTGCTGGTTCTGAATATTCAGGGGCATAGGCTTGATCATAGTATGCAGACGACTCTCCAGAGTATCCAGGTTCATATACTCATCCTGTGCGATATTATCATAACGGCAAAGTTTATTCACAACCGGAGTAATGAACTCCAACATTATTTAGAACCACAGTAAGTAAAAAGTTAAAAGTCCTTGTCCCGTAACCTTTTTTTTTAAAAAAAATTAAGCTTATATTCTTTCATTTTCTTACCATAGTTTTTGTTAATACAGAAAGGTGAAAATAACTTCAAAGAGTTACAAATCTGTTACATTCAAGCTACCTTTAAATACACCGTGTAACTAATTATAAAGTGTAAGAGAGAAAAATTGTACAGAGTGATCAAGAAAGCTTGAGACTTATCTTGTAAGATTCCCTAATAAAACTCCCATCAGCTTCTCCATGGACGTAGGCTATCTTTGGCCGAACCACGTAAACCATCGTGTTCATCTTCTTCCCGATCGTCTTGTTCTATCGTGTACCTTTGATTCACTGATCGTATAGCTTTTAGCCAACGATCGTTTACCTCGGCACCCCTATCATGTAGACGCTCATCATCTTGAATCCCATCGTCTAGATGATCTTCAGTAAAGCCTTCATCGTCTAGACGACTTTTCCCTTATCGTCTAGACGACTTCCAGCTTTACATCCCATCGCCCCTGCGATTTCCGGCAGCATCTCCCTTCGGTTCTCTCTTTTCTTTTCTCTCTATTTTCTCTGCAACAAATAAAAGAAAAGTTTAAACATTCGAGTTCTACAATCAACATTAGTGCCAAGTTCAAATCTCAACCATCAAAGTGTAAGATCGAGATCTCTCATCACACGGATTGTGCATTTAGCACATTGTTTTGTGTTTGTGTGAAAAAAAAAGGTGGTATCCGATATTCGTATAGGACCTAAGTTTTATCAAGCCCAAAGATCAAGTGTTTTTCCAGGCCATATTTCTCTTATCAAGCCCAGCAAGTGGTATCAGAGCCTGCAAGAAAGCTTCAAGATTAGTCAAGATTCAAAAGTAGCAAAATCTTGGAGCTTTTCAGTTGAAATTTGAAACAGATATGGTAGTAGCAAGGTATGACATTGAGAAATTTGATGGGAAAGGCGATTTTGGTTTGTGGAAAGCCAAAATCAAGGCTATCTTGGGACAACAAAGGGCTCATAAGGCCCTAGAGGATCCAGCCAAGCTGTTGAGCACTACAATAGAAGAAGTAAAAGAAAACATGGAGCTAATTGCTCATGGAACACTGGTTTTAAACTTGTCTGACAGTGTCCTAAGGCAAATGATTGATCAAGAGACAGCTTTTAAGATGTGAAGCAAATTGAATGAGCTATATGAGACTAAAACTCTGCCCAACAAACTTTTCCTAAGGGAAAGGTTCTTTACCTTTAAGATGAGTGCTTCTAAATCCTTAACAGAGAATCTAGATGATTTCAAGAGGATAACTACTGAATTCAAGACTCAAGGAGAAGAGATTGGGGTAGATAATGAAGCTTTTGTGCTTCTCAACTCATTGCCGAATTCCTATAAAGATGTGAAGGCTGCCCTAAAATATGGGAGAGATTCCCTAACTACTGACATCATAATTTCTGCTCTCAAAATCAGAGAAATGGAGCTTATTCCTAGCAAGGAAGACAAGTCTAGTGCTTATTTGTAAAGGGAAAGTCAAAATAGAACAATAAGGAAAAAAGGAACATAGAGCTCTAATGAAGAAGGGAAAGAAAAGTCCAAGGTCAGATGCAAGTATTGTAAAAAAAACTTGGACACTTAATCAAAGATTGCAGAACTTTGAAGTGGAAGAATGAGTAGAAAAACAAGCAATCACAACCACAACCAAAAGTCCAACCTAATCAGTCAGGTGAAGCCTCAGTTTGTGAGAACTCTTACTTCTATTCTTATGCTTTGGCTACTTCTAATTGTAAGACAGAAGAAGAAGCTAATAAGAACCTATATTGGGTTCTAGATTCAGGGTGTTCTTTCCACATGACACCCCATAAAGACTGGTTTAGTACCTACAGAGAGTTGGATGGAGGATCTGTCTACATGGGAAACAATAACTCATGTCTAGTGGTTAGGATTGGCTCAGTCTCACTAAAGCTAGAAGATGGAATAGTCAAGCTATTGAGGAATGTTAGACATGTGTCTAAGTTGAAGAGAAATCTAATTTCACTAGGCATACTTGACTCTATTGGCTGTGAATACAAATGCAAGGAAGGTTACTATGAAGTTTTGAAAAACAATAAGCCTATCCTTAGAGGGGTGAAGATTAAGGGGTGTATGTTGTTCAAGGAGTTCATAAAGTTCACTCAGCTTTGATTGTGACTCAGAAGCAGCCTACTGAAGAAGATCTATGGCACAAAAGACTTTCACATATTAGTGCCAAAGGTCTACAAGCTCTAGCCAACCAAGGAATTCTATCTAAGGGAGTTCATCAGAGCCTATTCTTTAGTGAACATTGTATGATAGGGAAGGCTACTAGGCAGAGTTTTGTGAAGGCTCAGCATACAACCAAGGCCATCCTTGACTATGTGCATTCGGACCTATGGGGTCCTTCACCTTTTCAGTCCTTAAGTGGAGCCAAGTATTTCTTAACCTTAGTTGATGACTATTCAAGAAAAAGTTGGATCTATTTCCTTAAATCTAAGGATTTAGTTTTTGAAAAGTTCAAAGAACGGAAGATCATGGTTGAAAAATTGTCTAACTGTCAAATTAACTGTCTAAGAACTGATAATGGGCTTGAGTACTGTGCAAAGGAGTTTAATGTTTTTTGTAGACAACATGGTATAACTAGACACAAGATAGTTAGGTATACACCTCAGCAAAATGGGGTGGCAGAGAGGTTGAACAGAACAACAATGGAGAGAGTAAGAAGCCTATTGTTTGATGCTATACTTCCTGAGAAGTTTTGGGTAGAGGCAGCCTCATACACTGTCTATACATTGAACAGATGCCCTCATGCATCTCTTAACCTTCTAACCCCTGAAGAAAGGTGGACCAAATAGCCTTCCAACCTGAATAACCTAAGGGTGTTTGGTTGCACTGGTTTTGTTCATTAGAGTAAAGGGAAATTAGCTACTAGAGCTGTGAAGTGTATGTTTTTGGGCTTCACAGAAGGTGTTAAGGGGTTTAGAATGTGGCACTCTACTGAGAAAAGATGCATCACCAACAGAGATGTTGTTTTCAGAGAAGATGAAATGTATGCAGAGATCTAATCCTAATGTTTCAGTACCTCAAGTGAATAATGATAAAATTGAGGTGGAGCAAGTTCTAATCCTTATTTCTGATCATTCAAGCTCTGAATCATTTTTTGATCAACTACCTCATCTAGAAGAAGAAAGTAGAAGATGCTACTATTGATCTCGAGCAAGAAGAACCAGATTTGAGAGGGTACAACCTAGCTAGAGATAGGCAGAGAAGAAACATTGTGCCACCTACAAGGTATGAAGACTACTTAGCTTTGAATGCTTATGATTTATCTAATGATTCAGAACCCTCAACCTGTGAAGAAGTAGTGAGTTTTTCTAAAGCTAAGATGTGGATAGAAGCTATGAATGAAGAGATTGATTCACTAGTGAGAAACAACACATGAGAGTTGACACCTTTGCCAAAGGGATGCAAGCCAATTGCATCCAAATGGGTGTACAAGTTGAAGGAGGGTTTCCCTAATGATCAAGGACCTAGATTTAAAGCTAGGCTAGTTGCTAAGGGTTTTATACAAAGGCCAGATGTTGATTTTAATGAGATTTTTTCTCCAGTGGTCAAGCAGACTTCTATCAGATTGTTGTTGTCTATTGTGGCTTAAAATAACCTAGAGCTAGAGTAACTAGATGTTAAAACAACTTTTCTACATGGCTTCTTAGAGGAAGTTATCTATATGAGCCAACCAAAGGGGTATGAGATCAAAGGGAAGGAAAACTGTGTATACCTACTTAAAAAGTCTATCTACAGCCTCAAACAGTCCCCTAGATGCTGGAACAGAAGGTTTAGTGATTTTTACGAAGAATGGTTTTTATAGAAGCTTCTATGACAGTTGTGTTTACATAAACACAGATTCATACACTCATCCTATCTACTTGTTACTATATGTGGATGACATGCTTTTATCAGGAGCAATTATGAAAGAACTGAATAAAGTAAAAGATTTACTCAAGTCAGAGTTTGAAATGAAAGACATGGGAAATGCAACAAGAATACTAGGCATTGGCATTATTAGAAACAGAAAAACTAGTATTCTAAGCATTGATCAGTCACAATATTGCAGTAAATTGTTAAAGAAGTATCAAATGACAGAGG
This sequence comes from Benincasa hispida, assembly GCF_027475165.1. NCBI lineage: Eukaryota > Viridiplantae > Streptophyta > Magnoliopsida > Cucurbitales > Cucurbitaceae > Benincasa > Benincasa hispida. The sequence goes on from NC_143486.1 coordinate 75,852,196, forward strand.
CTAAAGTAGTAACTACTCCTATTGCTAACCATTTCAAACTCTCAGCAGAAAACTCACCCAGAGAATCAGATATTGAACATTAGCAGATAATGGCAACAGTCCTCTATTCCCAAGTTGTGGGAAGCTTAATGTATCTAATGGTATCTACAAGACCTGACATTGCTTATGCTACTAGCCTGGTGAGTAGATACATGGCTAATCCGGGTAAGAGGCACTGGGAGGAAACAAAGTGGATAATGAGGTATCTTAAGGGTACTTCTAATGCTAAACTAATATACCAACAACTTTCAGACAGTGAACCAGAGCTGATTGGGTATGTTGACTCAGATTATGCTGAAGATCTAGATAAGATGAGGTCATTATCAGGGTATATCTTCCTATATGGAAGGTGTGTCCTAAGCTGGAAGGCTACTTTACAATCAGTAGTAGCCCTTTCTACTACTAAAACAGAGTTTATTGCCCTTTCAGAGGCAGTAAAGGAAGGCCTATGGCTAAAGGGTCTCCTATGTGACTTCGGAATTAAACAGAATACAGTGAGGATATTTTGTGACAATCAGAGCACCATACATTTATCTAACCATCCTCAATACCATAACAGAAATAAACATGTTGATGTTAAATATCATTTCATTCGACAGCAGATAGAAGCAAAACAGATTGAAGTTCTGAAAGTACATAACCAGAGAATGCCTCCGACATGTTGACAAAGATAGTCATTCAGCTTAAACTTCAGAAATGCCTTGATATTATAGGGTTTAAGCTGAGGGACAAAGGTTAAAGAAGAAGATAGTCAGATCAGAGAAGCTGAAGAAACTTGAAGTTCATTTCAAGGTGGAGATTGTTAATACAGAAAGGTGAAAATAACTTCAAAGTAGTTACAAATCTGTTACATTCAAGCTACCTTTAAATACACTGTGTAACTAATTGTAAAGTGTAAGAGAGAAAAATTGTACAGAGTGATCAAGAAAACTTGAGACTTATCTTGTAGCAATCTTGTAAGATTCCCTAATAAAACTCCCATCAACTTCTCCGTGGAAGTAGGCTATCTTTGGCCAAACCACGTAAACCATCGTGTTCATCTTCTTCCCGATCGTCTTGTTCTATCGTGTACCTTTGATCCACTGATCGTGTAGCTTTTAGCCAACGATCGTTTACCTCGGTACCCTTATCGTGTAGACGCTCATCGTCTTGAACCACATCGTCTAGACGATCTTCAGTAAAGCCTTCATCGTCTAGACGACTTCCAACTTTACATCCCATCGCCCAAACGACTGAAGCCTTATTACCCCTATGATTTCCGGAAGCATCTCCCTCAAGTTCTCTCTTTTCTTTTCTCTCTATTTTCTCTGCAACAAAGAAAAGAAAAGTTTAGACATTCGAGTTCTACAATCAACATTAGTGTCAAGTTCTAATCTCAATCATTAAGGTCTAAGGTCGAGATCTCTCATCACATGGATTGTGCTTTTAGCACATTGTTTTGTGTTTGTGTGAAAAAGAAAGGTGGTATCCGGTATTCATATAGGGCCTGAGTTTTATCAAGCCCAAAGATCAAGTGCAGTCTATTTTTCCAGCCCATATTTCTCTTATCAAGCCCAACAGTTTTGAAGTACAAGAGTTAAATTCTTAACCAAAATTTAAAAACAAAAACTACCTTTTTTTTTTTTTTTTCAAATTTTGGCTTGATTTTTAAAAACATGGATAGAAAGTAGATAATAAGATAAGGTGGAAGGGGTGTCTGTAGGCATAATTTTTAAAAATTAAAAATAAAAAACCAAATAGTTTCAAATAGGGCTTAGCGTGCTTGTTTATCTGAGACTTCTAACAGATAAAACTAGAGAAGATGTGGTCTCTCCATTTCCTGCAATATTTTAGTGGTAATTTGTTTACCATAGGGGTGGGGGTGGGGGTGGAGACCTTTGTCAGAGAAGTTCTAAAAAGACCCTCCTCTAAGCGCTTCATGATGTCCTTAAACTTCAGCTTCTGTTTGTCATCAATGGGTCGTTGATGCCACTGTAATAAAATCTCAAAGCTGAAAAGCAGAAATATCACTACAAGAATTTTAAGCTTTAATGTCGGTTTTTAAAGATAGTGTTATTAAAGCCCTTTAATATCGGTTTAACCGATTAAAGGACTTTAATAACACCATCTTTAATGTCGGTTGTCAATTGAAGCCCAGAATCCATTGAAACTCTTTAAACCGACATTGAAGCCCAGAATCTATGCCCGGTTTTTCAATTATTGTCCGTTTTTTTAAAATTCGATTGTTGATTCCATTTTTAATATCGGTCAAAAAGTTAAAAATGACATTATATGTCTTGTTTTGGGTTAGAAAATGTCCAGCATTGTTTTTTTATTAAAAAAATATAAAAAAAATTTGCATGGCAAGCCATCAATATTTTTCTTCCACCTATGAATTTATCCACAAACAAGAATTAATATTTCCAATCCATTGCATATACTCATCAAATATAAAATAAACACACTAATAACCAACATTTGTATAACAATAACACACTTTCATATAGGGTTGGCAACGGGGCTGGGGCTCCCCCGTCCTCGGTCCCGTGGGGGAAATTTTCCCCCATCCCCGCCCCCGTCCCTGCTATTTGAAGGCGGGGACGGGGGCGGGGATTCTCCGTCGGGGAAACGGGTCCCCGCGGGGCCCCATTCCATGTTTCCCCACGGGGATTCCCCTACTAATTCTCTGCGGGGAATCCCCTATTAGATCCCCGCGGGGATTTCCCATTTTTTTCTTTTAATTTTTTAAGTTTGGGCTTGGCTTAAATTTAGAATTTATAAATTCAATATTGAGCTTACAACACTATAAGCCTATAGTATACATTATAAACATACATATAAATAAGTTATTTTATATATTATAAATATATATTTATAAAATATTAAAAATATAACTATATAAAATTGGGGTCGAGGTCGGGGTCGGGGTGGGGATACCATCCCCGTCCCTAACCCGTCCCCGGATGCGGCCCCGAAAAAATTCCCCGGTTTGACCTCATCCCCGGTCAAACCGGGGATTCCCCACCTCGATCGGGGCGGGACCCCGCGGAGAATTTTGCCAACCCTACTTTCATAGAATACTTACACCAAACCATCATTTCTCTCATTTACAAATATCTATTAGTACTAATTCCATGGATACTTAACATTAAATACCCCATAAACACAAAAATATTATACATAAATCTTCCAAATAAACAGACATGGTTAGATAAATTTGCATTCATTCTAAGCTAGCATTTACATTCTATTGAGAAAAAAGACATGAAGTACATCCTTACACAAATCGGCCAACAAAACTTGCCCATTGGGTTCGAATTAGGTCAATCTCTCCTTGGGTATATGCATTTTTTGTATTGAACTATAAAGAGAAAAAAAAGAAGATAAATTCAACATAAGTATACATCCATTTATTAAATTAAAGCTAATATATAAAAAATAAATAATTTACATACGAGGCTAGTAATGGGAGTAGTAGGATTATGCACTATTTCGTGTATATACTTTTGCACATAGTACCCGCATCCTACAGAATCTAATTGATAGGGGCACTACATATAAAGAAGTTGAAAACAATTATTCTTATGTTCGAATGAACATAAATTGTTAAAAAATGAATGCAAATTTACCTTTACAGGTTTCCATTTTGGAGAAGACTAATGGTGGTAGAGATCATGCTTGACTTGCCATGTTTTCAATCCACTAAATAGTTTGAAAACATTAGTTAAACATAAATACTTAAATTAAGAGCTAAGAAAGTCCAATTACACTTACATATTTATAATCCATGAAAATTCTCTTGAACCTTACTTCGAATAGAGTCCAAATCATAAAATGATTTTCTTGTAGATTGATTACAATCAATATCCAATGATAACTATAATAAGCAAAAATTTTGAAATATTAATACGCATATAATGAAAATTAAAAATAACTTAAGAACTTGTATTTACTTACCCTATGTTATATGGAATAAGGACTAATTGGTACAAATTAGCCAATTCTAGTTGATTGGCTAAATTTCTGGATTGAATATCTTGAGACTTCACGTGTGGTGATATTCTTACTTGATCAATTATAAAGAACTTCGTAATATCATGACCACATTCATCCCAAAGATACCTAAACAAAGTAAACGCTATTATTTAAACATGAAACAGATATACATGAGTGAATCTAGATGAGTAATACTTACGCAATGTATGTCAAAGTACACATGTAGCCTATTTCAACCATATTGCAATATTGGATCAGATCATTGCGGCCTAAATAAATAAATTTGTCTCTTCCAAATATATGCTTGTCCAAATTGATACGAATCATGTCTACATCGTTCATCTTATGCATGGCATGTCCGTTCAAGAGTTTAATGGTACCATTGGCGTCAGTATATTTGGAGGACTGGCTGAAGCTCTTAACTGTTGAATGGTCCTACCATAACCAAAGTTACAAAAATTCAAAGTAGGAAAAATAATAAATAACCAAACTCATATACTGAAAAAGAGGCATAATTTTTTCTCGTCAACCATAACTACAAGTTCATGAGGCCATGTTACGAAGTTGCCCAGTGCTTGATTTAAGGACTCTATTTTTCCCTTCGCAGGAACTAGTATAGGCAAATCTTCTCCCATGACAATGTCAATCAGAACTTTAACAGTTAAGCATGACACATCATCATCATCAAACGCTGTGGCTACTGGAATAATATTATCTACAGTTCCTATAGCCAAGTGGCATGGTGTCCCCTTAACAAATTTAAAAGAACTAATGTCTGTTGGATTGATATGGCAAACCTAGAGGGGGGTGAATAGGGTTTAATTAAACTTTTTTTTTTCTAAATTAACCCAATTAAACTAATTAATACACTTTTTATAAATAATAAGAAAAAAATCAATGTATGCAACAAATAAGATGACAAAAGTGTGATAATTTAATTCTATCAAATTTTAGCAAATAAATAAGAACAAACTAAAACATACAATAAATTGCTTAAATTAATTGCAAAAATAAAAAGGAAAGAGTTAGAGAAGAAGACACCGTAATTTTTATAGTGGTTCGGTCAAACTCGACCTATTCCACTCCCCAAGTGCCTCTTGGGAATATGAATAAAATCTTTCCGACTCTTTCCACATATTAGAGCCCAACCGTTACACCACCACTCCTTTTACGGGTTCAAGAGCAAACCCGATTCTTTTCATGGTTTAAGATCAAACCGTTACAAATGTTGGAATTTTTGAAGAACACAACACAACTCTCACTAGAGTGGATTTACAAGTTTAAGCACTCAACAAATTTATCCTCACAATTCAATAACAATCTCTCGAGAATAAGATGAAATAAAAAAAATTGGGAGCTTAGAGAGAGCAACAATGGGAACTTTTGAGGTTTGGAGGATTATGAAATGTAAAATTTGTTAGTTGCAAAATTTGGAGAGGAAGATGGTTTATATAGAGATGGAAAAATTTTTAGAAACCACAATTAATTTGGACCATTGGATTTTGGAAAAGAAAAATCAATGGAGATTTTAAACTAAACTAGTCATTAGAAACAAACAAAATATAATATTAAATTTCTTTTCTTTTGAAATTCATTTTCTTTCTAAAATTAATCCAAAAAATAAAAAAACACATACCATGTGTCAAAAACTAGCCATTAGACACAAACATAAAATAATATTAAATTCATTTTCCTTTTAAATTATTTTCTTTTTAAATTCATTCTTTTTAAAGTCAATCAAAAAAAAAAAAAGGAAAAACATATCATGTGTAAGAAAACTAGCCGTTAGACACAAACATAAAATAATATTAAATTTATTTTCCTTTTAAATTTCTTTTAAATTTCATTTTTTTAAATCAATCCAAAAATCAAAAGTCCATCATATGTTAATCTCTTAATAATCCACCATTCAAACAATATGCTACCACATGTCTACACGTAAATGGTCTGGTTATGCCACGTCATCCACCATGGTATTTTCTCTAGACTTGTTTCGGTCATATTGTCTTCGTTTTAGCTCCGATTTGAGTGATTCAATAGGTGTTGGAATCGTTGTTTCGAGCTCTATGCTATGGACATATTAAAATACTAAAGTTTTTAGTAATTAAAAATAGAGTTTGTTATCATCAAAATATTGATTAATTAATTAATTTGAGATTAAGGGCCAAAAAGCCAACAATCTTCCCTTTTTGATGGTGACAAACCATTCAAGAAAAATCTTGAAATACATGTAAACCATATTTAGCACATAATAACATTCAACATATCACCATAAAGATCATTCTTGAAATTCACTAAAAAAAAAAAATAAATTCTCCCCCTGATTAATACAATCAAAATCATAACAAATTTATAGCATATTTTTCTTAAACTTCTCCCCCTTTGGAATCATCAAAAAGAATAATTAAGAAAAATTTAGAACTACATAAATGTTTCCCTTAAAAACATGAACATAAATTTAGCACAACTCCCCCTAAGAATATTAACACATGCTTTCCATATCTCCCCTATCAAAATGCCTTCTAAAAGATTTAACAAGTAAAGGTATAAAATCAAGAGGCATCACAACGAATAATATCGAGCTCAAGCCTATTTTTGCAAAAGTTTTCTTCATTCAAAGGCTTGGTAAAAATATCCGCTAATTGATTATTAGAGCCTACAAATTCAAGAGTAATATTATCATTTTGCACATGCTCTCTAATAAAGTGATGCCTAATATCAATATGCTTAGTCCTAGAATGATGTATAGGATTTTTAGTCAAATTAATTGCACTAGTATTATCACAAAATATAGGCACATATCAAACTTTAATCCAAAATCACAAAGAGTTTGTTTCATCCAAAGAATTTGAGCACAACAACTAGCAACTGCAATATATTCCGCTTTGGTAGTGGATAAGGCAACCGAATTTTGCTTTTTATTAAACCAAGAAATTAAGGAACTACCAAGAAATTGACAAGTCCCACTAATACTCTTACGGTCAAATAAACTACCCCCAAAATCGGCATCGAAATATCCTACCAAATTAAATTCAACATTTCTAGGATACCATAAGCCTAAATCAATAGTACCAAGCAAATATTTAAAAATTCTTTTAACGACATGTAAATGTGATTCCTTAGGACAAGATTGAAATCTAGCACAAAGACATACACTAAACATAACATCGGGTCTACTAGCGGTTAAATAAAGTAAAGATCCAATCATACCTTAATAAGTTTTTATATCCACACACTTACTTTTTTCATCCTTGTCAAGCTTAGTGGATGTGCTCATAGGAGTTTTTATAATTTTACCTTCATTGAATTTGAACCTTTTGAGCAAATCCCTTGTGTATTTTTCTTGACTTATGAAAATACCATCCTTGAGTTGTTTGATTTGGAGTCCAAGGAAGAAGTTAAGTTCTCCCATCATACTCATCTCTAATTCACTATGCATACACTTAGAAAATTCTTCTCATAAAGATGGATTAGTAGAACAAAAAATAATATCATCCATATATATTTGTACTAAAAGCATATCATTTTCTTTAGTCTTAATAAAAAGAGTAGTATCAATTTTACCCATTTTAAATCCATTCTCAAGCAAGAAATTACTAAGTCTATCATACCAAGCTCTTGGAGCTTGTTTTAAGCCATAAAGAGTCTTTTTCAACTTATAGACATGATTAGAAAAATCAAAACTTTCAAACCTTGGAGGTTGTTCTACATATACTTCCTCCATGATATAACCATTTAAAAATGCACTTTTCACATCCATTTGATACAAAATAAAATTCTTATAAGAAGCAAAAGCAAGAAATATTCTAATAGCTTCTAATCTAGCAACGGGTGCAAAAGTTTCTCCATAATCTATTCCTTCCTCTTGATAATAACCTTGAGCTACAAGTCTAGCTTTATTTCTAATGATATTTCTATTTTCATCCATTTTATTTCTAAAGACCCATTTAGTTCCAATTATAGAAGCATGAGAGGGCCTAGGGACTAACTCCCAAACTTTATTCCTTTCAAATTGATTTAATTCTTCTTGCATAGCTAAAATCCAAAATTCATCATTTTCGGCATCTTTAAAACTTTTTGGTTCAATTTGAGAAACAAAAGCAAGATTATTAAACATATTAAGAGAGGAACGAGTTTTCACACCTTGTTCGGGATCACCAAGAATTAATTCTTTGGGATGGGAAGGAGCATACCTCCACTCTTTAGGCATGGATGAAGAACCAACTTCGTTCTTTTCGATTAAGCTCACCTCTTGCTTACTTGAAACAATTTCCTTGCCTTTGTCACTAACAAGTAAATCTCCAAAATTTCCTTCTTTCTTGTTGTCACCAAAGTTACAAGACCTCCATCCCATTTGGAGAGAGAGACAAACTTGGATGGGTCTCCCGTCATGTGCCTCGAGCGACCACTATCCAAATACCACTTGTTTTTCTTAGAGGCTTTCAAACAAACCTACAAACACAAATGTTCAAGTTTGATTCTTTGGTACCCACACTTATTTGGGTCTTAGATGGCTAGCATTGACAAACTTGGGAATCCATTTCATTTTTGCATAGACATTTAAGGCATTGGATTTAGACAAGTAACAAGAATAAGTTGTATGTCCAAACATGCCACATGAGAAACAAACAATATTATTCAAAGATTTATCTCTTACAACAAATTTATGCACTCTACTTTTCTTGGAGAAATTATTCCTTGTAGCATTGTAAAAATTTTCCCTTTGAGAAAAAATTCTTCTTGGAGAAGTAGTATGAGCATATTTCAATTTAAAACACTCAGGTCTAATATGGCCTTCAACACCACAATAATGACATATAGGCACAAAGTTAGATTTAACATGCTTAGACACAACCTTAGGCACATTAAGCTTAGACATATTATGAGATGCTTTAACAAAGATAGTTTTAGAACTTAAAGGAATAGAACATTCATCAATATAGCCTAAACCTCTTTTATCACCAAAAGGCTTGCCTACTTCAATTATCTTGTCTAATTTTTGAGCACCTATTGTCAACTTTTTAATAGATTCTTTAGCCTTAACAAGTTCTTGCAAAGCACTAAATTCCTTTTCTTTGAGTAATTTAATCAAATTATCTTTTTCACAACTATCATGCTCAAGAAATTTAACTTTGTCAAGCAAGGCATTTTTCTCATTACAATAAAAAACATGCTTGTCACAAGAGATATTCATTTCATCAATATGCATAGCATCATGCTCATTCTCTTTTAAGCAAGCAATTTCTTCAAGTAAAGACTTATTTTTACTAGATAAAATATTGTATTTCTTTTTGAGCACAACATACTTAGAACTAAGTTTTTCTAAATCATTTTGCATATTTTCAAAGGTTTCAAACAATTCATTATAAGAAAGAGGTTCTAGAGTTACCTCATCATTTTGTTCATCCTCTTTGTCACTATGAGCCATGAAGAAAAAATTGGCCACTTCTTCATTATCACTCTCACTTTCGCTTTCATCGCTATCATCCCAAGTAGCTTTCATTTCTTTCTTCTTGGATTTCTTGGATGATTTGAGAAAAGGACAATTGGTTCTAATATGACCTGGCTTCTTGCATTCATAGCATATTACCTCATTCTTTTTGCTCTTTTCACCTTTTGACTCTTTTTGATTGGAGAGATGCTTCTTAATTGCTTCTTTTTCTTGCTGAAGTTCTTATACTTACGTGAAAGATAGGCAACATCATCTTCATCAAGATCATCTTCATCTTGGGAGTCAACTTTTAAAGAGATGGTCTTTAAAGCTATACCTTTTTCTTTCTTTTTCTTCTCATCCTCCATGTTTTTCTTGATCTTTATCTCATGCGTCAACAACGAGCCCATGAGTTCATCAATGGAGAGAGATTTGAGATCCTTTGCCTCTTGAATGGCGGTGACTTTAGGCTCCCATTGTTTAGGCAAAGATCACAATAACTTCTTTATCTTCTCAAGATTTGAGTACTTTTTTCCAAGTCCTTCTAAAGCATTGACAATGTTAGTAAATCTAATAAACATATTGGAAATAGCTTCATTTTCATCAATTTTAAACATTTCATATTGATAAATTAACATGTCAATCTTTGTTTCTTTTGCTTGACTAGTTCCTTCATGAGTAATTTCTAATTTATCCCATATCTCTTTAGCGGTTTTGCAAATAGATACTCTATTATACTCAACTTCATTCAAAGCACAAAATAAGCAATTATAGCTTTGGCATTTAAAGAGCATGCTTTCTTTTCATTTATTGACCATTCTTCCTTAGGTTTTATAGTGCTAACACCATCAACATCTTTTGTTGGAATTTTAAAACCTTCCTTAACAATATCCCATAAATCATAATCAATAGAAAGCCAGAAAAATCTCATTCTATTTTTCCAATAACTATAATTAGTATCATTAAAGAAAGGAGGTTTTGTAATAGATTGACTATCGGTAAAAGGGATAAAACCTAAAGTTGTCATAGCTAAAAAACAATTAAGTTTATCAAGAAATAAATATTTCAAGAAGAGCAACGGGCTCTAATATCAATTGTTGGATCGATATAGCAACCCAAGAGGGGGTGAATAGGGTTTAATTAAACTTTTTTTTTTCTAAATTAACCCAATTAAACTAATTAATATTTTTTTTTATAAATAATAAGAAAAAATCAATTTATGCAGCAAATAAGATGACAAAAAGTGTGATAATTTAATTCTATCAAATTTTAGCAAATAAATAAGAACAAACTAAAACATACAATAAATTACTTAAATTAATTGCAAAAATAAAAAGGAAAGAGTTAGAGAAGAAGACACCGTAATTTTTATAGTGGTTCGGTCAAACTCGACTTACTCCACTCCCTAAGTGCTTCTTGGGAATATGAATAAAATCTTTTCGACTCTTTCCACATATTAGAGTCCAACTGTTATACCACCGTTTCTTTTACGGGTTCAAGAGCAAACCCGATCCTTTCCACGGTTTAAGATCAAACCGTTACAAATGTTGGAATTTTTTAAGAACACAACACAACTCTCACTAGAGTGGATTTACAAGTTTAAGCACTCAACAAATTTATCCTCACAATTCAATAACACTCTCTCAAGAATAAGATGAAATAAAAAAAATTGGGAGCTTAGAGAGAGCAACAATGGGAACTTTTGAGTTTTGGAGGATTATGAAATGTAAAATTTGTTAGTTGCAAAATTTGGAGAGGAAGATGGTTTATATAGAGATGTAAAATTTTTTAGAAACCACAATTAATTTGGACCATTGGATTTTGGAAAAGAAAAATCAATGGAGATTTTAAACTAAACTAGTCGTTAAAAACAAACAAAATATAATATTAAATTCCTTTTCTTTTGAAATTCATTTTCTTTCTAAAATTAATCCAAAAAAAAAAAAAAAAAACATACCATGTGTCAAAAACTAGCCATTAGACACAAATATAAAATAATATTAAATTTATTTTCCTTTTAAATCATTTTCTTTTTAAATTCATTCTTTTTAAAGTCAATCCAAAAAAAAAAAAAAAAAAGAAAAACATACCATGTGTAAGAAAACTAGCTGTTAGACACAAACATAAAATAATATTAAATTTATTTTCCTTTTAAATTTCTTTTAAATTTATTTATTTTTAAATCAATCCAAAAATCAAAAGCCCATCATATGTTAATCTCTTAATAATCCACCATTCAACCAATATGCTGCCACATGTCTACTTGCAAATAGTCTGGTTATGCCACGTCATCCACCACTAGACTTGTTTCGGTCATATCGTCTTCGTTTTAGCTTCGATTTGAGTGATTCAAGGGGTGTTGGAATCGTTGTTCTGAGCTTTACGATATGGACATATTAAAACACTAAAGTTTTCAGTAATTAAAAATTCAGTTTGTTATCATCAAAACATTGATTAATTAATTAACTAAAATTAATTAATTTGAGATTAAGGGCCAAAAAGCCAACAATGTCATGCATGGTTAAGCACAATATGATTAAAATTTAAAAGTCACAACAAATAAATTAGCTCCAAATCTTCTTTAGGCATCTTCTCAGTATATTCTTCTTCAAATGCACTTGGCGCAACATTTCCAATAGATGATTTGGACTGATGAGATTCTCTATTGTGAATTTTTTCTCTTGACACTTTACCATGTCGAACATTTTTTTCACTAGAGCCTCCTTCAATTTCTTGGCTCATTGAGGACTTTGATATTACTAATTTGAAATATTAGGAATGGGAAACAAAATCACTCATTCCTCTAACACGTCCCCATTGTTCCTCTGTACCCAATGCTTTGATCAAAACATCTTCTCCTTCATAGATTTCAGCCAATTTATCCATAAAACATATTACAATTTTTCCACAATATCTATATCATCACAAGTTCCAGACATTATATATATGCCATCTTAAGCTTTGCACAATGTAAACTTACAATTCGATTGACACATTCTTGAGTAGCTTCATCAAAGTATTCATTATTTTTTCCTTTTCTTGCTTCTTTCCATAAAGTCACTCGATAAGAAGGATCACTCGATAGGTTATACATGAAGCTACATATTTAATTAGCATAAACATATTAGAATAAAAGATTTAATTTAAGTCAAAAAACTTATTAATTATTGGGCAAGATTCACATAACCCTTCCGAGAAATGTGATGATTATATACACATTTCGCACGTTCTTCCTTTTGAAGACGACTGATTTCTTGTACAACAAATCTAGTTGAAGTTACCTATAAAAACAATGATAATATTGACATTTAATTTATTTAGAATGGCTTACATCCCATTCTTCACTCAATCGTTCATTAACGAATGATGTCCACTAATCTTACTCAATATGAGAATATTGTTGGGGAGGAAATTGCAAGACCGAGGGTTCATCCTTAAATGGAAGTATGAACTTTTGAGTCAGTGTGGTCTTGAAAGTCCGAAACTTCCTAGATGCATACATAAGTATACCATATTTGGACTTAGAGTCCACATCGAGCGACATCTACATAATGAAAAAAGTAGTTAAACAATAAATTAATAAACTACTATGCACATGAATTAAAGTTTTAGAAAACATACCGCTACACAATCAAAAAGTTTATCTTTTAAATAGTTTGGAACTTTTTTCCAAGAATAATACGTTATAGGTATGTGTTATCGAACACAAATTCCTATATAACTTTGCATCTTCTTTGCTCCAAATCCAATCAGTTGTCAATGTTCATTATAATCAATGGCTAACCGTTGCTCAAATGTTCTTATTTGTGCCAACTCATACATTATAGTTGGGCTACGTGGAATGCTTATTCTACTATTTTTTGTGGGATCATAATTCTATCACCCTCGCTGCTACTTGCTGAATTTTCCATGTCAATCTGTAAAAAAAAAAAAAAAAAAACATTACTTATACAAAAAACATATAGTCTTAATATTTAAATACATATATCCATAGTAAATGACATACCATGTTTAATACATTATTTATCAACCTATCTACCCTCACAATCATTTCTAATGTATGTGGATGTTGTATGATCAATCTTAATAGATGTATCAACATTGGGCATTCTTTGCATACCTCCATAACCATCTCTTGTAGCATATCTCCTATTTCATATTCATAAAAATCATCTTCAATTGTTCGTTGTGGAGATGTTAACAAAATTGACCAACCCGAATTTGCAGGGTCTTTTACATAGAAGACTTGTTTTACTTGAAAGGCTAAAATAAATGGGTCTGATTTATGTCCAATACGATTGATGTCCACAATAGTAAACCCAAACTCATCTGTTTTGACTCTAGTTCTATTCTCAACCGAATTACATTTGAATAAAATAAATGATAATCCATGATAGTTATGCTCCCATATTTCTTGTATTACACTATAAAAAGTCATATCTGACATGATGGGGATTTAGTCCTTAGCACTAGAGACTTACATGTGGTAGCCGATATACTAACTCCACTATTTTGATCCCTCCTAATATCATCGCGATTCTTTATGTGATAGTAGTAACCACTGACCATGTAACCAGAATATTTTACCACAGTTGGACAAGGTCCATTAGCTATCCATCTTAAAGAAGGTGATATGGAATTTTTGGGAACTTCGAGAGCTAGTGCAACCTACGATATATTTTATAATAGTTTAGTAGTTAACATTTAATTATACATTAAATAGTAGGTCTCTAGGGATTACCTGTGTGGATAACCACGACCGAATGTATGATTATGCTCTTCTTGAAGACACTTTCTACTTTTATTTTTACTAGAATTAAGCTTAGAAAAAATATCCAAATGTTGCCTATTATAAATGACAAAATTAGTAGATTGTTGAATAATCAAGCAACCTAAAATGAGAATAAGATGGAGATCTACATACTCGACGTAAGGAAGCACGTCATTTACATTTTGAATGACATAAAGATGAGTTTGATCCAACTTATCCTTAATCGGTCTGATAAAAGGAGCAGCTGAAAATGCTCTATCAATGTTTGAGTTCACTTTTTTTGTTGATAAGTTTAGCCCAATAGAATTAACACCAGATACAAATTTAGAACAAAACTCTATAGTCTCTTTGACAATATAATTTTCTCCAACGCATCCTTCTGGTCAATTTCTATTTCGTACATAAGTTTTCAACACTTTCATGCATCGTTCAAAAGGATACATCCACCTCAAATAAACAAGTCCAAAAAACTTAACTTCTCTTACGAGATGCACTACAAGGTGTACCATTATTTTGAAGAATGATGGTGGAAAATACTTCTCTAAGAGGCATAGAGTGACAACTATATCCTCTTCCATACCTTTTAACTGAGATGAATCGATCGCCTTGCAACATATAGCATTAAAGAAGAAGCATAGGCGAGTAATTTCAAGTCTTACATGTTTGGGTAAAATATCACGAATGGCTATAGGTAATAATTGTTGCATAAAAACGTGATGGTCATGCGACTTAAGTCTGTAAAGTTTCAAATCTGTGAGCGACACTAAACTTTGAATGTTCGATGAATAACTTTTAGGTACTTTAATTTCTGATAGTACCTTACAAAAGCTCAATTTCTCAGCTCGTGTTAATGTATAATATGCGGGAGTTAAAAAGACTTTTTTCTCTCCTACTTGAGGGGCTAACTCTGATCTAATGTTCTGTTCCACCAAATCTAATCGAGTTTTTATTCCATCCTTCATTTTACCAGGAATATCAACCAATGTGCCAATAAGATTTATACATTCTTTTCAATGTGCATCACGTCTAAACAATGTCGCACATCAAGATACTTCCAGTATTCTAACTCAAAAAGAATAGCTGTTTTCTTCCAACAAGTTGAAGGGCTATCTCCACTATTCTTTTCCTTGATAGTTTTCTTACCAATTGAGTATTGATACTTACTTGTTTCTGCAAAAATTTCTTCCCCACTCAATGGTTCTGGAGTAAATTCTAATTCTTGTCTGCCATTAAAAGCTTTCTTTTGTTTCCTATATGGATAAGGCGTGGTAGAAACTTGCGATGCTCGAGATATGTCATCTTCTTCCCTTTTGTAAATAAGTGGATGAAGTTTTCTCTCCACAAATTGGACATGCATGATATCCTTTAACCATACAACCACATAAGTTACCATACACAGGAAATGTTGTTCTTCATATGCATCATAACATTCTACCTCATCTTTCCAAAGTTTTTTCAAATCATCTACTAATGGGGTTAAATAAACCTCTATGTCATTTCCTGGTTGTTTAGGACTAGATATCAGTGCAATCAACATAAAAAATTTTTGCTTCATGCACAACCATAGAGGTAGATTATACGTCACTAACATCACTGGCCAACAACTATATCTACTACTAAGATCTCCATGTGGATTTATCCCATATGTCGAAAGAGCAAGACAAAGATTTGTAGCTTCTGACCCAAACTCTGGCCACAAATTGTCTATTTTTTTTCCATGATAGAGCATCTTGTTGGAGTTTATGTCCTAAAAACTCATAGTTTGTAAAATAATAAACATTTTCTATTATCAATATACTTGTTATTGATCTCATAAATTGTATGAAAGTCTAAATCCAATAAACTAAGATCCATGACTATTGTATGAGTACTTGAACTTTATGTAGGGACATAAGAGTGGATCAGGTTCGAGTAAATAGTCAAAATGATCTATGGTACATGAATAAGGTTGGGTACCGTATTTTGGTAACACCATTGGATGCGGCCTACTCTGTAGTTGTTACAAAGAGTTGTAAAGTGCTACATACGATGTGATCCTAATTCGTACATGTTATGACATGAGGAGTGGGGGCGTCCTATGCAATGAGTTTGCATAAGATCAGAACCAAGAAATAATTCACTCTTACTTTATAACGTTGTTTACTGTTTAAGACTGACTATTTCACCTAGATGACTTAGGTAACTCGATCTTAATCATGAGTTAACTATGAACTCCTGTTTATTCGAGATTGCTCTTAGATTTGCATAGTTGAGGGTTGACTCAACAACACTGGCTCAATAAGACTCCCATTTCAGGGGTAAGACTGAATAGATAGCTGGGGACATAGGGTGCAAGACGGAGTTCACGCTTACCCGATTTAGGGATAGAAGAAAGATTGTTCTTTCAAGTATTGAATCTAGGTCTTGAACAAGGGGCCCCACCCTCTCACTGGGCTGAGAGAGTTTGGTTTAGTGATTGGATCACAAACCAGTTGTTCATTAGAGGATCAATAGGGACTTGAGGAATAAGACGTAATCTCGGGGGTAAAACAGATATTTGACCGTTATTACGAACAATCTAATAAGACGTAATCTCGGGGGTAAAACAGATATTTGACCCAACCGTTATTACGAACAATCTATGAAGGGTCGACTTGTTGATTATGGTTAAATCATGTGAACATAATATATCTACAGTGAGGGAAGTGCAACTATGGTCTTTAGTGGAGTGACCCATTAGTTAACGAATGGATATTAATTTGGTCTAATAAGTTTAGTCAATTAGTCTCGGATCGTTGGAGCCCATGTTCTGTAGGTCCGCAAGGTCCCTCTACTAGCTTGTAACAGACTAACTCTAGAATAACTTGATAAGTTAATTTGAAACATTCAAATTAGAATTAAGAGAATTAGTAATTATGTGAGATATAATTATATGTTTAATTTGAGAATTAAACGGAATAGGAGAATTTATATATATTTAAACATGTTTTCAATATATGAAGATGGATATGTGTTAAAATTAATTTAATATTTGATATTAAATTAATTAAGTTTTATTTAATAATTAATTTATGAAATTAATTAAAATTTTTATTTTTAAAATCAAAATAGATTTTATAAAATCAAAATTTTATTTTTTAGATAAAATTTGAAAATTAGAAAACAAAACACTTAAATGGAAAATGAAGATTTTTCATTATCCATCTTTGAAGTTGCTCACACATGAAGCATTTTCTTTGTCTTGTCTTCTCCAAGCATGAGCTGCAACTCATGCAAGTCTCTCATTTGCATTTTGATCTACAATATAATGAAGAGATTGTAGTGAAAATCGGGCATGCAATCTATAGAGAATTTTAGAGAAAATTTGGGTTGAAGAAAGAGTTCTTCAACAAGATTACTGTAGTGAGCATTTTTTCTTCATCCCTTGATTTAAGCTTGTTTTGAGTCTCATAACTCAATCTAGAGCACCAAGAGAATAGTGGGAAAGATCTTGAGGTGGTCTACAACAAGATTTAGAGAAGATAATAGCTGGAAAAGAAGCTTTGAAGAAGTTCTACAAGAGGTATGCCTTGAAACTCACTTGTTTTTCTGCAAGAGCATGTTTAATATTTTGCCAAAATTAGTGAATTTGAATGCTAGATGATCCTTATGCTTCCGCTGTTGCTGATACAATCATACACATCTTTGGGATGTTTTAATAAACCATCCGTTTCTTTTTTTTTTAGCATGCCACATCAATAAATTTGTTGTTTCTTTACTTCAAAACATTCTTTCAAATCTTAGAATTGGGGAGAAATACTACATGACTTTTGCTGGGATATTCTTAGTCCTTTTCTTTAATTTTTTTTTTCAAGCTCCCATCTTGACATACCACAAATGGGGCATATATTTACATTAGAGAGTTCTTTTCTAAACAAGCAACAATCGTTACTACATGCATGAATCTTCTCGTACTTCATTCCAAGAGTACCCAACATCTTTTTTGCTTCATAAGTAGAAGTTGGAATTTCATTAGGACTAGGTAATACGTCATGAATTAATTCCAGCAACTCAGTGAAACTTTTATCGCTCCATCCAAATTTAGCTTTCAAATTATATAACTTTACCAATGTAGATATTTTGGAAAAAGTTTTACAATTTGGGTACAATGGTTTCTTCACATCATCTAATAATTCTTCAAAATTATCAGATTTTTCACTAAAATAGTTATTGTATACAACATCAAACATTCCAATTGTGTCATCAACATCAACATCATTCTTATCAACTTTGTCTCTTTCACTAGTAGACACATTTTCATTGTTTCTCTTAATTGGTAATGATTCACCGTGAAAAAGCCATGTAAGATAACTTTGATCTATACCATTAAAAAATAAGTGATCTCTTATTCTGTTCACATTTAGAGTCTTTGCATTCACACATTTCAAACATGGACAACTCATGACATTCAGATTCGGTATTTTTGAATGTTGTAGACCATTTTTAATAAACATCTCGACCCTTGGACCATACTTAGCTGACATTCTATTCATTTTCATCAATGACTTATCCATGATTGTAAAATATACAACTTAATCTACAAAAAAGAAAAACAATAACAAGGAAAAAATTAAAAGCATAAAATTATGATTGTAAAATATCCAACACCAACAAATTTAAAGATGCTTAATCATTGGAACAAAACATAAAATTAATGAAATTCCCAACTTTTTATATATGTATATATAATTTAGCCCATTGAGTATTGTCATTTTTGTTTGTATCTTATATTTATTCATGTACCTTATGTTTCCTTATTCTCCAAATAATGTAAAGGCCAAGCGAATAAGTATTATTTATCGATTAATATTATTCTTCTTGTTTACGTCACTTCCTGTACCGTTGCCATTTTTTTCTATAAACCAAATGAATCCCCTTTCAAATATTCAAAACAAAGCAAAAGGGCACAACTTCATCTTCTTCTCAAGTTCTTATTTTATTTACTCGTCTCTTTGATGATCCTATAAATATCATTAACAAGCTCTCCACTACACAACACCATTGTATTCCATTTTCTTCACCATCTTTTCTCTCCAACATAACCAAAAACATTTCAAATAACTCCTAAATAACGCTTGAACCACACCAATTAATAATCAACAAATTTCAAGACTATCAACGAAGTATATATTCTTCAACTAATTTAATTCCAACATTTCAAAATTTCAATAAGCTTAATCATTAAATAAAAATAAAATGAATTAAATAACTTTAGATTACTAAATTGAAAATTCATATGAAAATAATATTATACCTTTCCAAGCAAACAACTTAAACAACCTACAAACTTGAAGAGATCCGAACCGGAGCTCGAAGATTGGAATGCTGGAGAGTACCAGACCTTTGTGAACAGAGTTGAGACGACAGATCTGACAAACAACGAGCTGACCACGACACCGGCGACCCACCTCTACGACCGGAACCAGCTGGACTGAAACCCCACTTAAAGAACACGCCACTTAAAGAACACGACACTTAAAGAACGTGCCGACGAAGAAACCTCAAGAAGAACCACTAGAACATGCGAACAACAACAGACAACACACGCGCCGGCGAAGAACACTTCAAGAAAGCCCACACGCCAACGGAAACCAACCAAAAAATGACCGAAGAACACCCATGACGATGACCCACCACCGGAAGAAGCCCACAACAACAGGGATCCAAGCAAAAACAGTGACGAAAATCCATGGGAAGACCTCGAGAAAACCCACGCGTCGATGAAAACCAACCAAAAACCCATGAACACCGGTGACGACAACCCACGAACTGATATGCACGACCAAGCTGAGAGCATCGGCGACGACAACCCAGAACTGAAGGCAGCAGATCAAACTGAAAGAGGAGAGGGTTTGGCATAAGAAAAGGTTTGGTAAAGTGAAGTGAAAGGAGAAAGAAGAGCTACTAAATTTTGAAATGGATATTTAATAAAGTTAAAAATAAATAAATAAATGAGAGGCCTTTAATGTCGGTTCAGTTTAAAACTGACATTAAAGATCCATTTTTTTAAAAACCGACATTATACATCTGAGAGCACTTTTTTCAACCTATTAGACATAAGGGTTAGTAAGAGTTTTGTTATAAATACTGTTAAATGGTTATTATTGTTATATCTTGCTTTCTATTATGTAAATGCCTATATAAAGGCTTTTTGTGGTTAATAAAAGTTGAGCAAGATTTATTTACTGCTGCCTAATATGGTATCAGAGAATTAAAAACTAAAAAATTTCCTCCTTCGCTTTCCCTCCCAATTTTTTTCTCTCCTTCGTCTTCCCTCCAATTTTTTTTTCCTCTCTTCGTCTTTTCCATGACCGGGAACGAAGACCCACTTTCTTCAGAAAATTCCAACTCCATGGAGAATGCTCGAGCTTCCCTTCCATCCATTCTTGAACAATATCAGAACCTTTATTTTCTTCATCCCTCAGACAGTACCAGTAATGTGCTCGTTTCCAATCTTCTCACGACATAGAATTACAACTTATGGAGTCAGGCGATGAAAATAGGTCTCACTGTCAAGAATAAGCTTGGCTTCATCAATGGAGAAATTTCTCGTCCTTCTGGTGAGTTACTTAGCTCTTGGATCATATGCAATGGCGTAGTAACTGTGTGGATTCTTAATTCTCTTTATAAAGAGATTCATGCGAGCATCAATTTCTTTGACTCTGCGCAAGAAATTTAGGCCGATCTTCAAGAACGGTACCAGCGTAAGAATCGACCAAGGGTTTTTCAGATTCGATGGTAAATTTCCAACCTCACTTAGAACTAAGATTTTGTCACTACATACTACGCAATGTTAAAAACGTTGTGGAATGAACTGATATCCTATCGCCCTTCCTGTTCTTGTGGCAAATGCACTTGTGGAGGAGTCAAGAATTTACAAACATACTTTCAGATAGAGTATGTTATGGCTTTCTTGATGGGCTTAAATGATACAACTACTCTTATTCGATCTTAGTTACTGCTGATGGAACCCGAACCCTCTATCAACCGTGCCTTTTCCTTGGTGGTACAAGAAGTTGATCAGAAAGATTTTTCTTTATTCCTAGCCTTAATGTGTCTTCATCGAATGCAACTGCTCTTTTTGTGAAAAATAATTCCTCTGCCTCCTCTCAACCTACTCCAAATAATTTTCACAACAATAATCAACACAAAAAGAAGGAGAGGTCACTTTGCACTCACTGTAATCTTCAAGGACATACAGTTGATCGTTGCTACAAACTTCATGGCTATCCTCTTGGCCACAAGCTTTATAAGCCTCCCGAGTCAGCAACAAAAGCAAAAGATTCATATTCCCTGTCCTATCTTACAGCTGAGTAGTGCCAAGGATTATTAGCCATGCTTCAAGCCCATCTAAACAAGTCCAAATCACCAACACTGCAGCAGAACCAACCAATCCTAATGGACATGTAGCAGGTATTTGCTCCTTCCATGATATATCTTCTAATCAATTGATACTTGATTCCGGTGCTTCAACTCACATTTGCTATAATAAGGCTTTATTCACTTCTTTACGACCAATTAAAGCAGCAACTGTCACTTTATCAAACCAATCTCAACTTTCTGTTGAATTTATTGGAGATATCCAAGTAACTGCAGATATTATGCTCCAGAATGTATTGTATATACCAACATTCTATTTCAACTTGATTTCTATAAGCTCTTTAACTTCTCATCTGCCAGTAATGGTCACTCTTTCCAGTGATTCTTGTCAAATTTAGGATAAATAATCTTTGAAGATGATTGGCAAGGCTAGAAAATGGCAGGAACTATACATTTTACAAGCTTCAGTTGATAAGTGTTTACATTCCTTCACACATTCTCCTATACTCACAGAACTTGTTTGTTTTTCCACTACTGCACTTTCTACTTTTACTTGGCATATTCGTCTTGGACACCCATCCTACAAGCATCTTAGTTCATTAAAAGATATTTTACATGTTGAGTTGGATAATACTTGTGATAAATACTTATGTCCTTTAGCAAAACAGAAACGACTTTCTTTTCAAAGCAATAATAGGCTTGCTGCTCATGCATTTGATGTTATACATTGTGATGTTTGGGGACCCTATAATGAGGCTACTCATGCTGGATATCGTTATTTCTTAATAATAGTTGATGATTACTCTCAATATACTTGGGTTTTTCTGATGAGAAACAAGTCTGAAGCCATTACTATTGTTCCTCGTTTTTTTTTCAACTGATTGAGACTCAATATGGTCGATCTATTAAAGTCTTTCGGTCTGATAATGCACTAGAATTGGCCTTTACTGATTTTGTTGCTTCTGAAGGAGTTCTACATCAATTTTCTTATGTTGAAAGGTCTCAATAGAATTCAATAGTGGAAAGAAAACACCAACACTTGTTAAATGTAGCACGGTCTCTCTTGTTTCAGTCTAGGTTGCCAATCATGTTTTGGAGAAAATGCATATTGACTGCTTCTTATTTGATTAACAGAACTCCATCTCATATTCTATCTTGGAAAACCCCCTTTTATCGATTGAATGGTGAACATGTTGATTATCATTTACTCCGTACTTTTGGTTGCCTGTGTTTTGCATCTACTTTGCTTTCACACAGGACAAAGTTCCAACCAAGAGCCATTGCCTTTGTCCTTTTAGGGTACCCAACAGGTGTCAAAGGCTATCGTTTATATGACATTGAGAAGATGAAGATCTTTAATTCAAGAGATGTTTTTCATGAAGATATATTCCTTTTTCATCAAATCAGCTCTCAAGAAGAGGTACTTGACTTTTTTCTTGACTTAGTATTATCAATGCCACTTTCTTTTTAAGGAGAGTTGTCTGGTTGTGCCAATCATTTACCATCTGTTAGCCATATTCATTTGGAGGACAGTCCAACAAATGCTCCCACTGAGTTACATACTACCACTCCTCATGAGATGCCTGATCTCGTTGAATCTTCTTATGAACTAAATGATGCAACTGCTACCATTTTATCTAGTCCTCCCAATATTGACAATGTTCATCAGTCTCCTCACCCTCGATGCTCTACAAGAGTCATTAAACAACCCTCCTATCTCAAAGACTACCATTGCAATCTCCTATTACAGAAGCAGCCTCAGCAGACACTTGCGAAATTCCCCTTACAAGTTGTTTTGTCCTATGAAAAATTGTAACCTGATTATAAACACTTTGCACTCAATGTCTCAACCACATATGAAACACTTTTTTATCATCAAGCTGTCCCTCATAAACATTGGCACAAAGCTGTGCAAGATGAACTCTTAGCAATGGAGACCAACAAGACTTGGTCTATTGTACCCTTACCTCAAGGACAACATTCTATTGGCTGCAAATTGATATACAACATCAAATATTGAGCAGATGGAAGCATTGACCGGTATAAGGCATGATTAGTAGCTAAGGGGTACAAACAGCAAGAGGGCCTTGATTACATTGAAACGTTTTCCCCTATTGCTAAACTAGTCACTGTAAAAGTTCTTCTTACTCTTGCAGCTCTAAAAATTGGTCACTAATTTAGCTAGATGTCAATAATGCCTTCCTACATGGTGATCTAATTGAGAAAGTATACATGGACTTGCCCTTAGGATATAAGCACAATGTTGTCCACAAACAGGGAGAGCATCTAGTTTGCCGCTTGCACAAGTCACTCTATCGACTGAAACAAGCCTCAAGATAATGGTTTGACAAATTCTCAAAAGCTCTCATTTGGTTTGACAAATTCTCAAAAGCTCTCATTTGTTTAGGCTTTTCTTAGTCAAAATCAGACTACCCCTTGTTCATTCGAGGATCTGAAAAGTTGTTTATAGCCTTGCTCGTCTATGTAGATGACATAATAATCACTGGTGCTTCCTTACTTATGTTGCATGAGTTGAAAGAACACCTTCACAAGACCTTCAAGTTAAAAGACTTGGGATCCCTTCGATACTTTTTGGGGCTCGAAATTGTAAGGTCTTCTAAGGGCATTGTTTTGTCCCAACGAAATTATACTTTACAACTTCTGGAAGATCATGGTTTATTGGCTTGTAAGCCAGCTCCTCTGCTCCTTGATCCAAACTTGAAGCTGCATACTGATGTTGGTACTGTCCTACTGATGCAACAACGTATCGAAGGCTCATTGAACGATTGTTATACTTAACCATATCTCGTCCTGACATATCTTTTACTGTTTATAAGCTCAGCTAATTTGTTGCTCAACCATGCTAGCCTCATCTTGATGCTATCATGTCTTTATTGCAATATTTGAAGGCTTCTCCAGGACAAGGCATCTTGCTGAAACCTGTCACATTATTCAGTTAAAAGCATATTCTGATGCTGATTAGGGCTCTTGTCCTAATTCAAGGAAGTCTATATCTGGCTTTTGTATATTCCTAGGAGAATCCATCATCAGTTGGAAGGCTAAAAAGCAGTCTACTGTCTCACGGTCTTCTGCTGAGGCCGAATATCGATCACTGGCAGCTACAACGAGTGAGTTATTGTGGATTAGTGATAATGAAGTTGCTGTCCATATTGTTGAGAATCCAGTATATTTCATGAGAGGACAAAACACATAGAAATTGATTGTCATTTCATCCGAGATCCCATTATTCGTGGTACTGTTAAACTGCTTCAAATCCGAACTCACTTGCAACTTGCTGATATGTTTCCTAAAGCCTTACCAACTTCTTCATTTTTTTCATTGATGTCCAAGATGGTAGTCATTGATATAACTATGCCATCTTGAGGGGGAATATTAGACATAAGGATTAGTTAGAGTTTTGTTATAAATACTGTTAAATGGTTATTACTATTATATCTTGCTTTCTATTATGTAAATGCCTATATAAAGGCTTTTTGTGGTTAATAAAAATTGAGCAAGATTTATTTACTGCTGTCTAATACAACCGACATTGAAGCCTAAAATCTGTATATAATTTTATTAGGCAAGAGCAAAATTTTCTCAAGCAGTGTCTGAAAAAAATGCAAAATTGTCATACATAAACTGAAAATTAAGGCATAAAAGTCCTACCAATAAAAAACTAGAAGCTACAATCAAGTAAACTAAAAAAAAAAAAACATTGTCTCAACAAAAAGACAAGTCAGAAATGTTTGCAAGATGCAAGGCATAAATAAGTTGGTAACATTGTCTATCAAAATTCAGTCTAGATTGGCCATGTGATTGCTAACACCAATAAGAAGACACACACGAAAACAAGCAAATAATGATGATAAGGATAATAGGAATAAAAAAAATGTTAAGGAAGAAAAAAAAATTATTAAACTTAGTTCACGCTACAAGAAAACGTAACTTACGCTATAACATCATATAAAAGAAAAATCTTAACTATCAACAAGAAAACAAGTAAATGATGAACTGACCCAAGAAATAATTGTATCCCGCGAGTGGTAACAGCTACCTCAGTCATACAACGAAGTGCAGGAAGAGAAAATGGAAACATCTACACATCCTTCTGAATTATCGGACAAAATCCTAAACCTATTCGTCTCTAAAGAATATTGAAAAAGAAAAGCTTCAGAGTTTAATGATTTCATGAATCATAATGATTACGAAATATCCTTGTGAAATGGAGAGGCCTTTTGTATTCCCTTTAAATAGAATCATTTCTGATCAAAATAATAATAATAATAATAATAATGATTACGAAATACGAAATACAATATGAAAATTTGGCCCAAAGTAAATGTATGAATCTTTAACCCAAAAATAGGAAAAACGGAGATTTGCTAAACAAAGATGTCAAAATATAATAGGTGTCCTGTTACAAATGCCTAATTATATTTTTAATTAGAACCCCAATAGCCTAGTGGCAAATAACATTCCCTTGATAAAGGTCAAGAGGTCATAGGTTCAATCCATGATACCAACTACCAAGAAATAATATACTACGTATTTTCAGTGCGTCCTGTGTTCTCGATAGTATTATTTCCTCCCAATTAAATGATATAATATACAACATAACACTCATTCAAAGTCAGTGTAACTGATCCTTAGTTTTAAAACTAAGTGAAGACATTTCTCTTTTAGACGAAATTAGAAAACGTAAGTGTGTTCAAGATGATAACGCGCTGCTCCTATTCCAGGCAAAAATAGCTGAAATTGAAAGAGACCAATAACAAACAGGGAACACACATAACACAAGTGGAGAGCGAAACTTGGAAGTGCTGCAGTTATAAACTAAGTGTAACAAAGATATTTAATAGCAGACGGAAACTTGAAGAGCGAAACAAAAAGGACAAGGTAAATTTTTGTACTTAGATTATGCTTTGTTTACTAGTGTGTATCGCCCGCAGATCAGACGAACTGTCCGATATTATCGAAGAATCAATCACATAGGATTAGTAAAACTTAAGGAACAAGATGTAATTGTATAAATTTGAGGGTTTAATTGTTCAATTTTTACAATTATGATAAGTTTGATAACCCAATTTTAACATTTTAGAAATTTAGAAGCCCAATTGTTACTATCGAGAGTTCAATGGTATAGTTGCAACTACTACCATATTTTATAGGTGATTTTTGCAATTTTCTCTTTTTCTGGCGTAATATTGTAGAAAGAGTGGGTAGACAAACGAGAAAATTTTAAATGCTACGATAGTGAACACTTTATACCTCTTCCTCTCCATGTATGATATGTCATTAACATATATATTTTTTTATTTACTTTTATGTAGGGCCCACTAATAAACGAATACAACATCTCATTTTTTTTTTCAACTAATTTATTTCATTTTCTCTTTCTTCCAACCATTTACATTCTTTTTTATTTTATTTTTTCACACTCTCAATTTTCTTTGTAACTAACAACTAACAACTTTGTTAATGTTATAAATGGAGTGTTGAAAAAAAAAATCAATTCGGAATCTCAATTGTTGTTTCGTGCAAACTATTGCCTTGAAAGTAAAATTGACGCGACCTTGGTTTTAAAAAGCCAGAAGCCAGTTGCTCCCCAAGTTTAACACAACACTCTTGTCAAACGTGCATTCGTCAAAGAAGGATCAAAATCGAGTGAAAAATTTGTCCAGAATTAAATCATTCAAATAGAGAGAAATAAGCCAAAACTCAAAGACTAAAACAACCATTTTTTCTTTTTATAAGAATCCAACAAAAACATTTTTTCTAAATTAAATATAGAAAATGTTTTAGATCAAAATTAAATACAAAAACGTTTCATATCTAAATTAAATACATAATTTTTTTTCAAATTTAAATTAAATATGAAAATACATTTAGAAGTCTTTGGCTAATTTTATGACAAGTCATTCCAACAAATGACTAATTGACTAGTTATTTCGTAGTCCGGTCTTATACAAACTCCTTTGTATAGAACACTCTTGCTTACATGTTTCCACATGAATGATTAGGATTAGATCATTTGTAGCACTTTACAACAATTGTAATATCTAAAAGTGGGTCGTATTCGTTGTGTCACCAGGAAAAGGTACATAGGGTTATCCATCTACTATAGACCATTTAGGTTATCACTTAAACATGATCCACCCGTATGTCTCTACATACATGTTTAAGCTACAAAAGTTGGTCTCAGATGTTAGTTTATTGGTTTTGTGGGTTAGTGCTACTAAATGTCGAATAAAATTTCCCAGATTTTTTAAAATACATAAATCGTTTGTACATTACAATTACAAACTACAGGACTCACAAGATTTAAGGTATCAACCCTAACATAAGGGTATTTCTGAAACACCTTATGAGCTTTGGAGAGGTAAAGATAGTTTATGCCACTTTAGAATTTAGGGATGTCCAACACAGTGCTAATGAAAAAACTAAAGAAGTTGGAACCTCATTCAAGATTATGCCTATTTGTAGGCTACCTCAAGGAAACGAAAGGTAGATACTTCTTTGATCTAAATGAGAATAAGGTGTTTGTATCAACAATTGCTACGTTTTTAGAAGAATACCACATGAAGGACAACAAACCACGAAGCAAAATAGTATTAAGTGAAATTTCTAATGAGACTAAAGAGACTTCAACAAGGGTTGTTGAAGAGGCTAATACATCTATGGGAGTTGTTGATGTTGGTTTTGATGGAAAGTACAAGCATATAACGGAAGTAATCAGAATCAATAAGAACTCTAATTACACTTAATTTGAGATTCAAAGCATGCATAAACTGTTTTTCAAAGAAAAAGGGTTTCAAGAATACAATACCTTTGAAGAATTCCACGAAATCCAAGCTACTCTCCACGAATTTGAGCTTCAAATCAACAGTAGATCACCAAGAGTGTCTTCTCTACTATTCTCAACCTTGGATTTGAGTGGTAGAACTCAGATTTTAAGTCAATTGAGTATGGAACAAAGAGGGTTTTGATAGCGAGGGAGAATTTCTGCAGATTTCAAAAATTCCAGCAACCTCTCCTCATTTTCTTAGAAATTTCAGGTCTTTTATGTATCAAATACATGCAAGCACTTCACATTTTAGCCATTGACACTTCAAATGGCACTCACATGAAGAGCTAGATGTTGTTTTTGTGTTTAATCCACTAAACAACAAAAAAATGTGGATTTTTCCACTAACCAAATTATTTTTCAATTTTTAATTGATTTGATTTAAAAAATTAATCAAATACAAAATTCAATTTCTAAAGAATTTAAAATTGAAAGTAATTTGATTTTAGTTAATTAAAAATTTTAATTATTAAATAATAATAATTTAATATCAAATATTAAATTAATCAAACACCTAATTTCAAACATGAATCTTATTCATGTAATCAATATTTAAATCAATATATAATATTTTAAACTCTCTAATTTCATTTAATTTCAACAAAATTAAACATTAATTATATCGAATATAATTATCCAAACCTTAAATTGATTGAACATTTCAAATTCAAACCCTAATTTCAAGTTTGAACATTTCAAAACTACTCAATTCACTAATCCAAGGTGTTAATGTTTTACAAGCTAGTAGAGGGACCTTATGGACCTACATATCATGAGCTCCAACGATTTAAGATTAATTGGATAAACTCTTTAGACCGAATTAATCAATATTCGTTAACGATCGAGCCACACTACTATAGCTCGATAGTTGCACTCTCCTTACTATATATATATTTTTGTCCACTTGATTTAACCATAATCAATAAGTCGACCTTTCACAGATTGTTCATAATAATCAGTAAGTTGACCCTTCATAGGTTGTTCATAATAATTAGTAAGTCGACCCTTCACAGGTTGTTCGTAATAAATTTTACCCCCGAAATTACATCTTGTTCCTTAAGTTCCACTGATCCTCTAATGAACAATTGGTTGTGATCCAATCATTAAACTGAGTCCCATTCAAGCCAATCAGAGGGTGGAGAGACTTAGATTAAGTACTTAAGAGAACAACCTTTTATTGAGAATGGTGTCCTAAATCTCCTTGTAATCTCGTAGTTTGTAAACTCTATATAAACATATTGTTGTTAATTAAATAAGTGTTATTTTATAAACATATACTCAATCCAATAAACTAAGATCCGAGGTTATTTCATGTAATTTAAACAAGTATGTAGAGACATACAAGTGGATCTTGTTTAAATAATAACCTAAATGGTCTGTAGTAGATGGATAAGTCTGGGTACCTTACCATAGTGACACTAGGATATGACCCGCTTTGTAGGTATTACAAGTGTTGTAAAGTGCTACAAACGATCTAATCCTAATCATTCATGTGGAGACATGCGAGCGGGGGTATCCTATATAAAGAGTTTGTATAAGATCAGACCACGAAATGAGTAGTACTCTATTTATATAACGCCGTTAATAATAGAGACTTACATTTCACTAGGATGTCATGACCTGAATCCTGAGTGAGTTATGAACTCCTGCTCATGAAGGCGATCCTTTGATTTGAATGAGTGAGAGTGGCCAGATTGCCAACTCAATAAGACTACCATTTTGGGGATTCGTCTGATTGGGAAGCTGGGAACCTGGCTACACAAGACATAATTCACTCCTTCCCTGATGCAGGGGCAAGTAGATAAATTGTTCCCTTAAGGGCTGATTCCGGGTCTTGAACATAGTGGCCACATCCTCTCTTAGCCTGAGAGAACTTGGGCTGTAACGACCCGATCCCCTAAGACTTAGGTTAGGCCGTTACTAAAATAAATGCATGCATAGGATTTGAAACGACGCTCAATTATGCTGAAATAAATGTAAATAGACAAGAGAAGTTTAAAAGCCATTTATTAAATGCAATTATTAAAACAATAATAGGGTACCCATAATTTGTAAAGACTATTAAAAGTAATAAAAAAAAACAATCCTTAATAATAAGTTTCAAACAGTAAAACTAAACATTAAGGGAAAAATAAGGACTCTAAATTTCATGATGCGGAAGCGTAAAAACTAGTCCCAATGGCATGATCATGAATTCTACTGCACCATCGTCGATGCGTCTCTACCCTTACCTAAAACATCAACATAAGAAAGAATGAGTATGAAATACTCAGTAAGTAACCCCACCACTGGGGTCAGGCTAGGAACCTATGTCCTCTAGATACCCACCTATGGCACATATACACACATGAAACAGGTAAGAGAATGAGTCCTATCCTACTGTAGTTAAGTATGCTCACTACCTCTGGTGAATCCCGAAGGAAACACAAAAATGGTGAATCTTGAAGGAAACACAAAACTGATGACTCCCGAAGGAAACATAAAACTGGTGAATCCCGAAGGAAACACAAACTGGTGAATCTCGAAGGAAACATAAACTGGTGAATCCCGAAGGAAATACAAAACTGGTGAATCTTGAAGGAAATACAAAACTGGTGAATCTTGAAGGAAACACAAAACTGGTGAATCCCGAAGGAAACACAAACTTGTGAATCCCGAAGGAAACACAAACTTGTGAATCCCGAAGGAAACACAAACTAGTGAGCATCTAACTAATTAGTGAGGACATTCACACAGCCTCAACATTCAAAAATCAACACCGTATGAATCTATGACATATATGTAATCCTCAATACCATGGCTCTGCCACATAAACATAATCCTCAACAACATATTCTACTACTTTCATGTATACCTTTACATTATAGATCCACAAGTATGCTTCAACATCAGCAGATCAGATACCAACATATGGAAACACATACCACCTCATACTAACAATCAAGTGCCTAGGTGTATATTTAAACAAATCAGAACTCGTGCCAGAACATACTTTGATCCAGGTCGTACTATCAATCAACATGCTAACATTTACCATAACATACACTCATCATGCTAGCATACAATTAAAGCCTGGCCCGTGGGCAGTTCCAGTGGTAAGATTACTCACCTCAAATGAAACTCTACGGATAACAAAAATCAGACGGCCAAACTATGGCGGTAACCCGAAGTAGTGGTCCCAATTCTGAAAACAACTCAAATAATTTCAGTTCAACCATAACAGCGAAACTTCAGACCCAAGTCCAAAATATCCAAAAACTTAACCAAAGGATGAAGATCACTTCCAACCTCCCTTGAGACACTTCTTCTAAGTTCAAGCTTCGATAAAACTCACCTTCAAATAAAATTCAACAACTGTGAATCAAAATGACGAAACCTAACATTAATGGCTAAGAGATCGAACCAAACTACCTCAACCTTACCTAGAACAGATTCGAAGGCGACAAGGGAAATGGCCAACAATGGATCTGGGTCTGGCAAAGCGTGAAGAGACGGTAGCTGATCGAGTTTGGGCCGGCGAGGCGTGAGGAAGCGGCGGCTGGACGGATCAGACGATTGGTGAGCTAGGCTAAGGGCTTGAAACGATTGGTTTCCAGCAGAGGAGTGGCAGAAGAGTGAAAATGACACCCTCAGCTAGGCGACGCGGCCGCGAATGGAGGAGAAATCGGCTAGGCGAGCAGCAGTGACTTTGGATCTGAGCAATGAAGAAGGCGCGGCGGTGGTCTAATGAGGCAATGAGGGGAGACATGGCATCCGTCTTTGTTAGCTCGTGCCTCCAAAACTTCTTATACCTGACTGTCCAGAGAACGGGGGTCTAAATCTCTTACTTCTCGTTTCTCCAGGCATTCTGAATTGTCCTTCACCTTGCTGGAGTACATCTTCCCTCGCTGCACTCTGCTCTACTCGGACAATGGTCTCAACTAACTGAGTGAAATTCACTCAATTGGATGTAGAGGTAACGGGTGTACGTATTTTTCTTCTTAGGCCATTCTCAAATCTCCTACACCCCTCCTTTTCTTCCGCGATGATCGGAAGGGCATACTGAGATAACTCAGTAAATCTTTTTTCATACTCAGCAACCGTCATCACTCCCTGAGTTAGCCTAAGGAATTCCTCCCTCTTTACTTCTTTAAAAGAACCAGGGTAGTATTTATCCTTAAATACCTGTCTAAACTCAGGCCAAGTCATAGTTTCTGAACTATTTCTTCTAGCTTCTATCACTTTTCACCACTTCTCAGTCCTTTTCTGCAGCAAGAATGCCGCTAACTTGACCTTACGGTCCTCAGGGCACCTCATAACCTTAAAAAATTTCTCAATCAAATCCAACCAGATCTCAGCATCTACTGGATCTGTGGCTCCATCGAACGTCGTGGCTTCTAAGGCTTTCAGCTTCTCGACGTCGAATTTCTTTTCTGGATCGTTTTGAATCGATCCTACACTTGCCGCCAATCTTTGAGTGATTCTATCAAATACTGGATCCTCCATCTGGGGTTTTACATCTACCCTTGGTGTACTCGAATCGTTTGCAGAAGTTGCTTCCTACTCTACTTAGTCTCTAACTCTTTTCCCCTTCGGATCTGGATCCCGTCTAACTTCAGGACCTCCGCTGGCAGGGTCAACATTCCTCTTCTCAGTCTACTTTCTACGCTTGCCACTTTTCCTCAGCATCTTTGCCTAATTATTAAGTACACATGTTAGGGACTTATCATGGGACTTAATCTAATGCATGAACTCTCCCTTTCACCCAATACCTTATGCTTTAATACTAAACTAGCTCAAACCTTTCCCAAGTTTACGTATACCTTTGCTCTGATACCAAGCTGGTATCAACCCAAACTTTATACTCAACCTTCTCCCAGGTTTTACGTAAACCTTTGCTCTGATACCATGCTGTCACACCTCACCCCAGACTAACCTCTAAGCCTGAGAAAGGGCGTGGCTGCAACAGTTATCAATCCTTTGACTGACACTTACTGCCTAATAATTCTTGTGGAATAACTCTGATACCAAAATATAAACAATATATAGCGGAATGTCTTCAGGCCAAAATTTATTAATTCAGAAACATAACATATTTAGAGTCATTACAATACTAGATTCACAAGTCCCATAACCCAAAAACTCTAGTCCCTATATGAACAACAGTAACATGTGTACAATATTAATAGTAACCAAAATCGATGAGTTACAAATCTCTTATTCCTTTAGTGGTAGAGGAGATGCAGAGCTATCTTTAGAGAATTTGACCGCTACCTGTGGGGGGGAAAAATAAAACATTTGAAAACGGGGTGAGCTTATGCCCAATGAGTGACTTAAGAAAGATAATTGATTCTCATGTAAATCTCAATAAAGAGTTTAACTGAAATATAAGCTTCCACAGTACTTATACTGCAGTATAAACATTTTCCAAGTATAAAACATATAAAGCCGTTTTAATCATAAAACAGTAAAACTATTTCTCAGTTGAGAATAACCCTTACTGTGGATAAAATAATCCCAACACTAACTACTAGTCAAGAAAGAACTCTTTTGCTCAATCTCTGAGTATTCCTTTCCTCGGAGATAACTTCAGAAATACTTTATCACCAACTTTAAACTCTAATTCTCTTCTCCGCTTATCAGTGTAAATCTTTTGCCTATCTCGAGTCGTCTTAAGAT
Source organism: Benincasa hispida (assembly GCF_027475165.1). Taxonomy (NCBI): domain Eukaryota; kingdom Viridiplantae; phylum Streptophyta; class Magnoliopsida; order Cucurbitales; family Cucurbitaceae; genus Benincasa; species Benincasa hispida. Next base: position 75,886,255 of record NC_143486.1, read on the forward strand.
TATCTCTTATAATCTTAACGTTGGCTGATGTCTGTTGCATAAGTTCTAGACCTAGTAATGTCTTTTAACCGACTTCATTCCAACATATCGGAGTTCTACATGGCCTTCTGTTCATACGGTGCCATCCCGATACTCGAATGGTAAATGTTGTTATATGCAAATTCGATTAACGATAGATGCGTATCCCAACTGCTCTTAAATTGCAATACACATGCTCTCAGCATGTCCTCTAATGTTTGGATTGTCCGCTCAGACTGACCATCCGTCTATGGATGAAAAGCGGTGCTAAAATATAACTTGGTTCCCATAGCTTTTTTCAAACTAGGCCAAAACTTTGATGTAAATCTAAAGTCTCGATCTGATACAATTGAAGCTGGAGCTCCAAACTGACTCACGACTCGATCAACATACAGCTTATCTAATTGATCTAGAGTATAAGTAACTTTAACAGGTAAAAACTTAACTATTTTTGTTAATCTATCCACAATTACCCATATACCATCATAGCTCGCTGGTGTCTTAGGTAATCCAAATAGGAAATCCATTATAATATGCTCCCATTTCCACTCTGGTACTGAGAGTGGATTAAGTAATCTTGCTGGCCTCTGTCTTTCTGGTTTAACTTGTTGACATATTAAGCACCTGTCAACATACTCCGCTATTTCTCTTTTCATACCAGGCCACCAGTACGATCTCTTTAATGTTCTGTACATCTTCATACTTCCTGGATGCATAGCATAGGCCGAACTATGTGCCTCCTCTAGAATAGCCTTTTTAAGTGCTAAGTTCTTAGGTACGCATATCCTACCTTCTTTCAATAGCACTCTGTCAGCTCTTAATTGGTAAGTTCATCCTCAATTCTTTATCTACTTCTTCAGCTAACTTCTGAAAAATCAGAATCCTTTAATTGCTCACATAGAATATCTTCTACGAGCGTAGGACGCACTTGAAATGAAGCTAATAACCCTCATTTTTGACCAATTGATAATGCTACCCTAGCATTATACAACTTATGAATCAGTGTACCCTTCACTGAATTGATACTTGCTCTAGCTGATCTAGTTTTTCGACTTAAAGCATCAGCTACTACACTTACTTTACCTGGGTGATAGTCAATGGTACAATCATAGTCTTTGATCAATTCGAGCCATCTTCTCTGTCTCAAGTTTAGTTCCTTTTGATCAAATATATGCTTTAGACTCTTATGATCCGTGAATATATGATCACCAAACAGGTAATGTCCCCACAACTTTAGAGCTAACACAGCTGCAACTAACTCCAAATCATGAGTAGGGTAGTTACATTCATGCTTCTTTAACTGTTGAGAAGCATAATCTACTGCCTTTCCCTCCTACATCAGCACACATCCTAACCCTTGTCGGGATGTATCACAATAAACCTCAAACTCCTTACTTGGTGTAGATAGAGTTAGTACTAGTGCTGACACTAACCTCTGTTTCAATAATTGAAAACTATGCTCGCATTCTTGCGACCACTCAAACTTCGCATCTTTTCTGGTTAGGTTTGTCAATGGTAGAGCTATCTTAGAAAAACCCTCCACGAATCTCCTATAATAACCTGCTAAGCCTAGAAAACTGTGTACTTCAGTTACATTCAGGGGTCGTTCCCAATTAACTATTGCTTCTATCTTTTGCTCCGTCAGTTGAAACTATATGCCCAAGGAATACGACTTTTTTTAACCAAAAATCACACTTACTAAATTTGGCATATAACTCCTTTTCCCTTAGAATCTATAACACCATCCTTAGATGTTCTTTGTGCTTCTCTACACTACTAGAATACACTAGTATATCATTTATGAAAACTACCACAAACTGATCCAAATAATGATGAAATATCCTATTCATCAAGTCCATAAATACCGCAGGAGCATTTGTCAATCCAAACGGCATTACTAGGAACTCAAAATGTCCATATCTAGTTCTGAGTGCAGTCTTTGGAACATCAATGTCTTTCACCTTCAACTAGTGATAATCCGATCTCAAATCTATCTTAGAGAATACCGTGGCTCCCTTTAATTAATCAAATAGATCATCTATACGAGGCAATGGGTACTTATTGTTAATGGTCACCTTATTCAACTATCTATAGTCTAGCATAATCTAAGAGTACTGTTTTTCTTCTTAACAAACAAGACTGAAGCTCCCCAAGGCGACACACTTGGTCTAATGTACCCCTTATCTACAAGTTCCTGTAACTGAACTTTTAGTTCCTTCAGTTCTGTTGGTGCCATCCTATATGGTGCCTGGGATATAGGTGCTGTACCCGGAAATAACTTAATAGTAAACTCTATTTCCCTATCAGGTGGTAAGCCTGATAATTCTTCAGGGAACACATCTAAGAATTCTTGTACCACAGGTACATCCTCAGGTCTCAGTTTCTTATCTATGAAACTGCTACATAGGCTAAATAAGCTTCGCATCCCTTACTTAACAATTTCCTAGCCTTTATTGCTGATATTAAGCTTCCTGAAAGTATTCTTTTATTTCCTACCAGGGTTATTTCTTTTTCTCCCGGTTTCTTAAACACTATTTCTCTCTTAAAACAATCCATAGTGGCATAATGTTTACTTAGGAAATCCATACCTAAGATAACATACCCTCCAACACTTGGTCAATGCCTAGTCCATCACTTACTCAACCCTCTGGTTTCCCATGCATACCCTCCCTTTTGACCGATTGATAATGCTGCTTTAGCATTCTACAACTCATGAATCAGTGTACCTTTCACTGAATTGATACTAGCTCTAGCTGATCTAGTTTTTCGACTTAAAGCATCAGCTAATACATTTGCTTTACATGGGTGATAGTCAATGGTACAGTCACAGTATTTGATCAATTCAGTGAAAGCTAATACCTTTCACTGAATTGATACTAGCTCTAGCTGATCTAGTTTTTCGACTTAAAGCATCAGCTAATACATTTGCTTTACATGGGTGATAGTCAATGGTACAGTCACAGTATTTGATCAAATTCGAGCATCTCTCTATCTCAAGTTTAGTTCCTTCAGATCAAAGATACGCAATAGACACATATGAACCGGAATATATGCGTATATGATAAGCTGGATATTAGCTTGTCACCGACCCCGCCCAGACTAACCACTAAGCTTGAGAAAGGCGCGTGACTGCAGCAGTAACAACCCTTTTGGCTGACAGTTACTACCTATGCCTAATAACTCTTTGCGGAATAACTCTGATACCAAAATATAAACATTTATAGTAGTGGAATGTCTTTAGGCTAAATTTTATTAAGACAAAACATAACATAATTATAGTCATTACAACCACTAGATTTCAACAAGTCCCAAAACCCAAAAACCCTAGTCCCTATATGAACAACAGTAACATGTGTACAATAGTAACAGTAACCAACCTAAACTGACAGGTTAAAAATTCTTATCCTTTAGTGGCACAGCATATGCATGAGCTTTCTCCAGAGAAATTGACTTTTACCCCCCCCGGGGGGGGGGGGGGGGGGGGGGGGGGGCTCGGAAGGGGTGAAGGGGAAGAAAACATTTGAAAACGGGATGAGTTTGCACCCAGTGAGTGACTTAAGAAAGATAATTGATTCTCATGCAAAATCTAAATAAAGAGTTTAACTGAAATATAAGCTTCTACAGTACTTGTACTGCAGTATAAACATTTTCCAAGCATAAAACATATGAAGCTGTTTTAATCATAAAATAGTAAAACTATTTCTCGGTTGAGAATAACCCTTACTGTGGATAAAACAATCCCAACACCAATTACTAGTCAAGAGAGAACCCTTTTTCTCAATATCTGACTCCAACTACCTACGTGCACGTGGCCATATGAAGTACCGTCATACCTTAGGTACTTCTGTTCAGATACCTTCTCAAACATCCTTCAGTATCTGGTTGGTTTGGTACCTTCTCAAACATCCTTCAGTACCAATAAATACCTTCTCAAATGTCCTTCAGTATCTAGTTGGGCGGATACCTTCTCAAATGTCCTTCTGAATCGCGTTTTAAGTAAAACTAGTCATAAATGACTTTCTTCTTAAAGAATGTAAAGTATAACACATATAAAAACATGGCTTTAAAGGTACTAATGCATGCTGAGTATATTTAACACATATAAATCGCTTTTCAACAATTTCTCACACATGCATGCGTTTAAAACATAACTCATGGTTTGCTTAGAAATTACTTGTAAAACTAGCTAGCATGAGATTAATCTTCTTTAAAACATGCTTTCTATAACACGTTGTAATAAAAAATTTTAAGCAAATGTTTTAGTCAAAACGTTTTAGCCACTCACCTTGATTGCTTTAGGAGCTTTTCACTCTAGTAGCTCCCTTTTCTACCTCAGGCTCCCTTTGCAACCCTAGAATCCAGATTCAATTTACAGCTGAAATTACTCATAGTTATAAATCTTATTTTAGATACCTCCTTCTACAAACATATTCTAAAATGTCTCAGGAAGCATACCCTAAAATTTGAGCTCAGAACACCTCGTCGTTTGGCCGGAATCACATAATCTTCATGATTGGTCCAAACTGATCCGACAGCCTGACCCTTCTGTCTTCTTCTCAGTTTTCAGCCCGATCCCTTCGATCTTTTCTTCGGGCACACTACCTTGAAAACTAGACTTTTAGAGCTTTTAGGTGGCTTTGAAATCACTCCAAACACACGAGTAAATTGGGAGAACTTCTCGTCCCAAGTTGATGCGTCCTCTTCAGACCTCACTGTCCAATGCGTCCTCTATGACTAACGCATGGATTTGGCTCCAACGCAAGGTTTGCTCAACTCTCCCACTTTTTTTACGGTATTTATGAATTGTGATCTAAAAATGAAGTCTTTTGGCCTTATTTAGAGGCGTCCAAACCTTCTCCAGAGTTGACACCACCTACTTGGCTACATGGCTAAGTGTCTCCTTCTCACCCCATCAATGCAATGCTGTGATCATCGTAAGCTAAGTGTCTTGCTCCAACGTTGCCAATGCATGAGTCTCCAATCTGATGCCACCACCTTAAATTCTTAAGGCTTAAGGCTTTCCTTCCAAGAAGACACATGGTTTTGATGATGTTCTTCTACTGATCTAATCCCTTGTATGCGTCCAACTCTTGGATGTTCAACACATAATCCATACTCAACGCATAGCCTATCATCAACATATAGCAAGCCAAATCACTACCATCACAATTCAACTTAGCCATCGCAAGAGCTAACCATTACCAACGCATAGGGTGACCGTCCATCCTCGATGTTTGGCTCACTAGGTAGCATTGCATGGCTTGCTTGGCATAGGCGCATGATGCTGGCCACCAACGTATAGGCATGCTGCACAGGCTATCCACTCGAGGCATGGGCGTGCGGTGTATGATGGCCATCGCTCACTCGCTTGGCCGCATGGCCTGAGTGCTTGGCTACATGGCTGGGCACCTCGATGCATGGCATGGCTGCTCGGTAGGGCTCTCAACACATGGGCGTGGCCGTTCGACAGTGCGCTCAATGCACGGGCATGGCCACTCGGCAGTGCGCTCAAGGCATGGGCGTTTGGCCGAGGCTGCTCGACACATTGCAAGGGTGCTAGCCGAGGCTGCTCGATGCATGGCAGGGGTGCTGGCCAAGGCTGCTCGTGCATGGCAGAGGTGCTGGCCGAGGCTGCTCGATGCATGGCAGGGGTGCTGGCTGAGGCAGCTCGAGGCATGTCACCCTCCAGCCCTCGTGCCATCCCAATGCCTCAATTCCATTTTCCTTCTTTCACCTACGCATCCAATGCATCCAACGCATCCAACGCATCCATCATCAATGCATCCAACGCATCCAATGCATCCATCATCCAACACATCCAACGCATCCATCATCCAACACACCCTTCCAACGCATTGGTCCCTTCCAATGCATCCCACACAAAATTCTATACTTAGCCAAATTTTCCATATTTTCCCCAAGAGTTATACTTCCAAATTTCCTCTTTTCTTCAAATCTCTACAAACTTCCAAATTTCCTCTTTTCTTCAAATCTCCACTTTTTCCTCTACAATTCCACACTAGTTTCCACATCAACCTACTCATCACACTAGTCTTAGTAGAGAACATACTCAAGTAGAGAAATTAGGATTCGGGGTTCACATTTACCTCCCCCTTATAAAAATTTCGTCCTCGAAATTTCGCTACAAGTCTGTCAACTAAACAACTGTGGGTACTTGTTTCTGATTTTCTCTTTGGCTTCCCATGTTGCTTCTTCCGTGCTATGGTTTCGCCATAGTACCTTTACTAATGGAATTGTCTTATTCCTTAAGACCCGTTCCTTTCTATCAAGGATTTCTAATGGTTCTTCTTTATAAGACAAATTCTCTTTCAACTGTACCCATTGCTCGGGTAACACATGGGTAGGATCTGACACATACTTTCTAAGCATTGCCACATGAAACACATCATGAATACGAGATAACTCTGAAGGTAAATCCCATCGATATGCCATTGGGCCAAATCTTTCTATTATCTCGTAAGGTCCAATATATCTTGGGCTTAATTTCCCTTTCCTACCGAACCTGAGTATTCCTTTCCACGGAGATAACTTCAGAAATACTTTATCACCAACTTTAAAATCTAATTCTCTTCTTCGCTTATCAGCGTAACTCTTTTGCCTATCTCGAGCCGTCTTAAGAATATCTCTTATAATATTAACGCTGTTTGATGTCTGTTGTACAAGTTCTGGACCTATAATCTCCTTTCACCGACTTCATTCCAACATACTAGAGTTCTACATGGTCTTCCGTATAATGCTCATACGGTGCCATCCTGATACTCGAATGGTGACTGTTATTATACGAAAATTTGATTAACAACAGATGCGTATCCCAACTACTCTTAAATTGCAATACACATGCTTTCAGCATGTCCTCTAATGTCTGGATTGTCTGCTCAGACTGACAATTCATCTGTGGATGAAAAGCAGTGCTAAAATATAACTTGGTTCCCATAGCTTTTTTCAAACTAGGCCAAAACTTTGATGTAAATCTAGAGTCTCGATCTGATACAATTGAAACTGGAGCTCCAAACTGACTCATGACTCGATCAACATACAACATAGCTAATTGTCCACTCAGACTGACCATCCATCTGTGGATGAAAAGTGGTACTAAAATATAACTTAGTTCCCATAGTCTCTACAAAGTAGGCCAAAACTTTGATGTAAATTTGGAGTCTCAATCTGATACAATTGAAATTTGAGCTCCAAACTGACTTACGACTCGATCAACATACAACTTAGCTAATTGGTCTAGGGTATAAGTAACATTAACAGGTAAAAAGTTAGCTGTTTTTGTCAATCTATCCACAATTACCCATATACCATCATAGCTCGTTGGTGTCTTAGGTAATCCAAACAGGAAATCCATTATAATATGCTCTCATTTCCACTCTGGTACTGGGAGCGGATTAAGTAATCCTGCTGGCCTCTGTCTTTCTGGTTTAACTTGTTGACATATTAGGCACCTATCAACATACTCTGCTATTTCTTTTTTCATACCAGGCCAATAGTACGATCTATTTAATGTTCTGTACATTTTCATACCGCTTGGATGCATAGCATAGGCTGAACTATGTGCCTTCTCTAGAATAGCTTGTTTAAGCGCTAAGTCTTTAGGTACACATATCCCACCTTCTTTCAATAGCACTCTGTCAGCTTTTAATTTGTAGTCCGTCCTCAATCCTTTATCTTTCAGCTAACTTCTGAAGATCAGAATCCTTTAACTACTCGTGTAGAATATCTTCTACGAGCGTAGGACGCACTTGAAATGAAGCAAGTAACCCTCCTTTTTGACCGATTAATAACAATAGTTACCATTTGAGTATCGGGATGACACCGTATAAGGCACTATACGGTAGGCCATGTAGAACTCCAATATGTTGGAATGAAGTCGGTGAAAGGAAATTACTAGGTCAAGAACTTGTGAAATAGACATCAAACAACGTTAAGATTATAAAAGATAATCTTAAGACAACTCGAGATAGGCAAAAGAGTTACGCTATAAGCGGAGAAGAGAATTAGAGTTTGAAGTTGGTGATAAAGTATTTTTGAAGTTATCTCCGTGGAAAGGAATACTCAGATTCTGTAGGAAAGGGAAATTAAGCCCAAGATATATTCGACCTTACGAGATAATAGAAAGAGTTAGCCCAATGGCATATCGATTGGATTTACCTTCAGAGTTATCTCGTATTCATGATGTGTTTTATGTGGCAATGCTTAGAAAGTATGTGCCAGATCCTACCCATGTGTTGCCCGAGCAACCGAGACAGTTGAAAGAGAATTTGTCTTATGAAGAAGAACCAGTAGAAATCCTTGGCAGGAAGGAAAAAGTCTTAAGGAATAAGACAATTCCATTGGTAAAGGTACTATGGCGAAACCATAGCACGAAAGAAGTAACATGGGATGCCGAAGAGAATATCAGAAATAAGTACCCACAGTTTTTTAGTTGATAGACTTGTGGCGAAATTTCGAGGAAGAAATTTTTATAAGGGGGAGGTAAATGTAAACCCCGAATCCTAATTTCTCTACTTGAGTATGTTCTATACTAAGACTAGTGTGATGAGTAGGTTGATGTGGAAACTAGTGTGGAATAGTAGAGGAAAAAGTGGATAAGAAAAGAGGAAATTTGGAAGTTTAACTTTTGGGAAAATTTGGAAAATTGGCTAAGTATAAATTTTATGTGTTGATGCGTTGGAAGAGTGGTTGGGGATGGCATGCGGCTGAAGGAAGAAAGATGGAAGTGATGCATTGGAACGCAACCCATGCGTCGAGCAGCCTCGGCCAGACGCCCTGCCCATGTATCGAGCAGCCTCAGCCGGACACCCTACCAATGCATCAAGCGGGCACGCCCCTGCGTTGAACGCCTTGCCGAGTAGCTATGCCGTGCATCAAGGTGCCTTGCCATTAAGCCAAGCGCGCAGCCCATGCGGCCAAGCATACCCATGTGGCCGAGCGAGCGAGCGATGGCCATCATACATCGTACGCCCGTGCATCGAAGCAACCGGCCAAGTATCAAGGCGCCGTGTGAAACCCATACAGCCAAGCACGCTCAATGCGTCGAGCGGCCAGCGTGGCCATGCGTCGAGCAACTAGCCTATACAATGCACCTATGCGTTGGTTTCCAGCAGCATGCGCCCATGCCAAGCAAGTCGTGCGATGCTACCTAGTGAGCCATGCATCGAGGATGGACGGTCACCCTATGCGTTGGTGATGGTTAGCTTCTTGCAATGGCTAAGTTGAATTGTAATGAGAGGGAATTGGCTTGCTATGCGTTGATGATAGGCTATGCATTGAGTATGGATTATGTGTTGAACATCCAAGAGTTAGACGCATACAAAGGATGAGATCAGTAGAAGAACATCATCAAAACCATGTGTCTTCTTGGGAGGAAAGTCGTAAGCCTTAAGAATTTGAGGTGGTGGCATCAGATTGGGGGCTCATGCATTGGCAATGTGGGAGGAAGACAATTATCTTGCGATGATCACAACATTGCGTTGATGGGGTGAGAAGGAGACACTTGGCCATGCCGCTAAGTAGGTGGTGTCAACTCTGGAGAAGCCTTGGATGCCTATAAATAGGGCTAAAAGACTTCATCTTTAGAAATACCGTAAAAAGATTGGGAGAGTTGAGCAAACCTTGCATTGAAGCCAAATCCATGTGTTAGTTATAGAGGACGCATTGGATAGTGAGGTCTGAAGAGGACGCATCAACTTGGGATGAGGAGTTCTCCCAATTTACCCATGCGTTTGGAGTGATTTTAAAGCCACCTGAAAGCTCTGAAAGTTTAGTTTTCACGGTAGGCCTTCAGGAAGAAAATCTCAAAGGGATCGAGCTGGAAACTGAGAAGAAGACAGAAGGGTCAGGCTGTTAGATCAGTTTGAGCCAGTCTTGAAGATTCTGTGATTTCGGCCAAACCACGAAGAGTTCTGAGCTAAAACTTAGGGTAAGCTTCCTGAGAAATTTTAGAATATTTTTGTAGAAGGAAGTATCTCAAAATAAGATTTAGAACTATGAGTAATTGGACCTGTAATTGAAATCTAGATTCTAGGGGTGAAAAGGGAGCTCGAGGTAGAAAAGGGAGTTACTAGAGTGAAAAGCTCCTAAAGCAATCAAGGTGAGTGGCTAAAACGTTTTTACTAAAACATTTGCTTAAAATGTTTGATTACAACATGTTATAGAAAACATGTTTTAAAGAAGATTATTCTCATGCCAGCTAGTTTTACAAGTAATTTCCAAGCAAACCATGAGTTATGTTTTAAACGCATGCATGTGTGAGAAATTCTTGAAAAGTGATTTATATGTGTTAAATATACTCAGCATGCATTAGTACTTTTAAGGCCATGTTTTTATATGTGTTATACTTTACATGCTTTAAAGAGAAAGTCATTTATGACTTGTTTTACATAAAACGCGATACCGAAGGACGTTTAAGAAGGTATTCGCCCAACTAGATACTGAAGAACATTTGAAAAGGTATCTATTGGTACTAAAGGATGTTTGAGAAAGTACCAAACAATCAGATACTAAAGGACGTTTGAGAAGGTATCTGAACAGAAGTACCTAAGGTATGATGGTACTTAGTATGGCCACGTGCACGTAGGTAGTTAGTGTCAGAGATTGAGCAAAAGGGTTCTCTCTTGACTAGCAGTTGGTGTTGGGATTGTTTTATACACAATAAGGGTTATTCTCAACTGAAAAATAGTTTTACTGTTTTATGATTAAAACAACTTTATATGTTTTATGCTTGGAAAATATTTATACTGCAGTACAAGTACTGTAGAAGCTTATATTTTAGTTAAACTCTTTATTTAGATTTTGCATGAGAATCAATTATCTTTCTTAAGTCACTCACTGGGCGCAAGCTCACCTCATTTTCAAATTTTTCCCTGCCACAGATAGCGGTCAAATCCTCTGAAGAAAGCTCTGCATTTGCTCTGCCACTAAAGGAATAAGAGATTTGTAACCTGTCGGTTCAGGTGGTTACTGTTAATATTGTACACATGTTACTGTTCTTCATATAGAGACTAGAGTTTTTGGGTTTTGGGACTTGTGAATCTGTGGGTTAATGACTCTAAATATGTTATGTTTCTGAATTAATAAATTTTGGCCTAAAGACATTCCGCTGTATATAGTTTATATTTTGGTATCAGAGTTATTTCACAAGAATTATTAGGCAGTAAGTGTCAGCCAAAGGGTTGATAACTGCTGCAGTCACACCCTTTCTCAGGCTTAGAGGTTAGTTTAGGGCGGGGTGTGATAGCTTGGTATCAGAACAAAGGTTTACGTAAAATTTGGGAGAAGGTTGAGTATAAAGTTTGGGTTGATACCAGCTTGATTAAGTCCATAACATGTGTACTTAATAATTAGGCAAAGATGCTGAGGAGAAGTGGCAAGCAGAGCAAGCAGATTGAGGAGAGGAATGTTGACCCTACCAGCGGAGGTCCTGAAGTTAGATGGGACTTAGATCCGAAGGGGAAAAGAGTTAGAGACTCAGTAGAGCAGGAAGAAACTTCTGCAAACGAGTCGAGTACACCAAGGGTAGATGTAGAACCCCAGATGGAGGATCGAGTATTTGATAGAATCATTCAAAGATTGGCGGCAAGTGTAGGATCGATTCAAAACTATCCAGAAAAGAAATTCGACGTCGATAAGTTGAAAGCTTTAGAAGCCATGACGTTCGATGGAGCCACAGATTCAGTAGATGCTGAGATCTGGTTGGATTTGATTGAGAAATGTTTTAAGGTTATGAGGTGCCCTTAGGATCGTAAGGTCGAGTTAACGGCATTCTTGCTGCAGAAAAAGGCTGAGAAGTGGTGGAAAGTGATAGAAGCCAGAAGGAATAGTCCGAAAACTATGACGGCCTGAGTTTAGACAGGTATTTGAGGATAAATACTACCCTGGTTCTTTTAAAGAAGCAAAGAGGGAGGAATTACTTAGGCTAACTTAAGGAGTGATGACAGTTGCTGAGTATGAACAAAGATTTACTGAGTTATCTCAGTATGCTCTTCTGATCATCGCGGAAGAAAATGAGAGTTGTAGGAGATTTGAGAATGGCCTAAGAAGAAAAATATGTACACCTGTTACCACTACATCCAATTGGGGGAATTTCACTCAGTTAGTTGAGACCGCTATCCGAGTAGAGTAGAGTGCAGTGAGGGAAGATGTACTCCAGCCAGGTGAAGGAAAATTTAGAATGCCTGGAGAAATGAGAAGTAAGAGATTTATACCCCGTTCTCTTGACAGTTAGGTATAAGGAATTTTGGAGGCACGAGCCAACAAAGCTCAGGTCGAAAAAGGTCAAGACCTGCAACTGGAAAATGTGGTAGATCAGTATCAGGTCGTGCTAGCGGGTCAGTAGCTAGTACAGGGAGGAAACCACTTTGTGTAAACTATGGAAGGCCTCATACAAGAGTATGTTATGGTAATAGGAATGTGTGCTTCCAGTGCGGACAAGCTGGGCATTTCAAGAGAGATTGTCCTCAGCTAGGTCATGGAGCACAGAACAAGCAAAGGGTAGTTACCCAGCCTAGAGCAACAGGAACTAGAGAAGAGGGATCTGGTGTAGCTAAGCAGAAAGGGGTAGCTGAACGACCCCAACAGCAGCAGCAGTAGTGTAGAGTATACGCTATGACACACCAAGAAGCGGAAGAGGCTCTAGATGTTGTAACTATTATGATAACTTTATGTAATTAATTCGCTTATGCATTATTTGATCCTGGTGCTACGCACTCATTCATATCTAGCATGTGTGCATTACATATAGATAGAGTGCCTGAGCGTATGAATGAGGATTTATTTATCTCTACGCTTGTAGGAGATACTCTAGTTGTACATGAGTATTACAGGAATTGTGAAGTAATTCTTGGAAATCAGAGTTTTTGGGTGGACTTGATTCCATTAGAATTACTAGAGTTTGATGTTATCCTAGGTCTGGATTTCCTATGTAAACACAATGCCACTATGGAGTGTTTTAAGAGAGAAATAATGTTTAGGAAACAAGGTGAAAAAGAAATAACCCTGATGGGAAGTAAAAGAATACTTCCAGGAAGTTTAATATCAGCAGTGAAGGCTAGGAAGTTGTTGAGTAAAGGATGTAAAGCCTATTTAGCCTATGTAGCAGTTTCATAGGATAAGAAACTGAGACCTGAGGATGTACCTGTGGTACAAGAATTCTTAGAAGTGTTCCCTGAAGAATTATTAGGCTTACCACTTGATAGGGAAATAGAGTTTACTATTGAGTTAGTTCCAGGTACAAAACTTATATCCCAAGCACCATATAGGATGGCACCAATGAAACTGAAGGAACTAAAAGTTCAGTTACAGGAACTTGTAGATAATGGGTACATTAGACCTAGTGTGTCACCTTGAGGCGTGCCAGTCTTGTTTGTTAAGAAGAAAGATGGTACTCTTAGATTATGCATAGACTATAGACAGTTGAATAAGGTGACCATTAAGAATAAGTACCTATTACCTCGTATCGATGATTTCTTCGATCAGTTAAAGGGAGCCACGATGTTCTCTAAGATAGATTTGAGATTGGGTTATCTCCAGTTGAAGGTGAAAGACACTGATGTGCCAAACACTGCATTCAGAACTAGATATGGACATTATGAGTTCCTAGTAATGACGTTTGGATTGACAAATGCTCCTGTGGTATTTATGGACTTAATGAATAGGATATTTCATTCTTATCTGGATCAGTTTGTGACAGTGTTCATAGACTACATACTAGTGTATTCTAGTAGTGTGGAGAAACAAAAAGAACATCTGAGGATGGTGTTACAGATTCCAAGGGAAAAGAAGTTATATGCCAAATTTAGTAAGTGTGATTTTTGGTTAAATCAAGTCGTATTCCTTGGGCATATAGTTTCAGCTGATGGAGTTAGTGTCGATTCCCAAAATATAGAAGTAATAGTCGACTGGGAATGGCCCCTGAATGTAACCGAAGTACGCATTTTTTTGGGCTTAGCAGGTTATTATAGGAGATTCGTGGAGGATTTTTCTAAGATAGCTCTACCATTGACAAACCTAACCAGAAAGATGCGAAGTTTGATTGGTCTCCAGAATGCGAGCATAGTTTTCAAGTATTGAAATAGAGGTTAGTGTCAGCACCAGTATTAACTCTACCTACACCAGGTAAAAAGTTTGAGGTTTATTGTGATGCATCCCGACAAGGGTTAGGATGTGTGCTGATGCAGGAGGGAAAGGTAGTAGCTTATGTTTTTCGACAGTTAAAGAAGCATGAATGTAACTACCCTACACATGATTTGGAGTTAGCGGCAGTTGTGTTAGCTCTAAAGTTTTGGAGACATTACCTGTTTGGTGAGCCGTGTCATATATTCACGGATCAAAAGAGTCTAAAGCATATCTTTGATCAAAAGGAACTAAACTTGAGACAGAGAAGATGGCTCATTGATCAAAGACTATGACTATACCATTGACTATCACCCAGGTAAAGAAAATGTAGTAGCTGATGCTTTAAGTCGAAAAACTAGATCAGCTAGAGCTAGTATCAATTCAGTGAAGGGTACACTGATTCATGAGTTGTATAATGCTAGGGCAACAATATTAATCGGTCAAAAAGGAGGGTTATTAGCTTCATTTCAAGTGCGTCCTACGCTCGTAGAAGATATTCTACGTGAGCAGTTAAAGGATTTTGATCTTCAGAAGTTAGCTGAAGAAGTAGATAAAGGATTGAGGATGGACTACTAATTAAGAGCTGACAGAGTGCTATAGAAAGAAGGTAGGATATGCGTACCAAAGGACTTAGCACTTAAACAAGCTATTCTAGAGGAGGCATATAGTTCGGCCTATGCTATGCATCCAGGCAGTACGAAGATGTATAGAACATTAAAGAGGTCGTACTGGTGGCCTGGTATGAAAAAAGAAATAGCGGAGTATGTTGACAGGTGCCTAATATGTCAACAAATTAAACTAGAAAGACAGAGGCTAGTAGGATTACTTAATCCACTTCCAGTACCAGAGTGGAAATGGGAGCATATTGCAATGGATTTCCTGTTTGGATTACCTAAGACACCAGCGAGCTATGATGGTATAAAGACACCAGCGAGCTATGATGGTATATGGGTAATTGTGGATACATTGACAAAAACAGCTAAGTTTTTACCTGTTAAAGTTACTTATACCCTAGACCAATGGCATATCGATTGGATTTACCTTCAGAGTTATCTCGTATTCATGATATGTTTCATGTGGCAATGTTTAGAAAGTATGTGCCAGATCCTATCCAGGTATTGCCCGAGCAACCGGTACAAGTGAAAGAGAATTTGTCTTATGAAGAGGAACCACTAAAAATCCTTGATAGAAAGGAACAGGTCTTAAGGAATAAGATAATTCCATTGGTAAAGGTACTATTGTGAAACCATAGCATGGAAGAAGCAACATGGGAAGCCGAAGAGCAAATCAGAAACAAGTACCCATAGTTGTTTAGTTGATAGACTTGTAGGGAAATTTCGAGAATGAAATTTTTATAAGGGGGAGGTAAATGTGAACTCCGAATCCTAATTTCTCTACTTGAATATGTTCTTTACTAAGACTAGTGTGATGAGTAGGTTGATGTGGAAACTAGTGTGGAATGGTAGAGGAAGAAGTGGAGATTTGAAGAAAAGAGAAAATTTGGAAGTTTAACTTTTGGGAAAAATTTGGAAGTGCACGTGGCCATACTCAATACCGTCATACCTTAGGTACTTCTGTTCAGATACCTTCTCAAACTTCCTTCAGTATCTGGTTGGTTTGGTACCTTCTCAAACGTCCTTCAGTACCAATAGATACCTTCTCAAATGTCTTTCAGTATCTAGTTGAGCAGATACCTTCTCGAATGTCCTCCGGAATCGTGTTTTAAGTAAAACTAGTCATAAATGACTTCTCTTTAAAGCATGTAAAGTATAACACATATAAAAACATGGATTTAAAGGTACTAATGCATGTTGAGTATATTTAACACATATAAATCGCTTTTCAAAAATTTCTCACACATGCTTGCGTTTAACACATGCTCATAGTTTGCTTGGAAATTACTTGTAAAACTAGTTGGCATGAGAATAATCTTCTTTAAAACATGCTTTCTATGACACGTTGTAATAAAAAATTTTAAGCAAATGTTTTAGTCAAAATGTTTTAGCCACTCACCTTGATTCCTTTAGGAGCTTTTCACTATAGTAGCTCCCTTTTCTACCTCGGGCTCCCTTTTCACTCCTAGAATCCAGATTCACTTTACAGCTCAAATTACTCATAGTTCTAAATCTTATTTTGAGATACTTCCTTCCACAAAAATATTCTAAAATGTCTTAGGAAGCTTACCCTAAATTTGAGCTCAGAACTCTTCGTGATTTGGCCGTAATAACAGAATCTTCAAGACTGGCCCAAACTGAACTGATAGCGTGACCCTTCTGACTTCTTTTTAGTCTCCAGCCCGATCCCTTTGAGCTTTTCTTCCGGAAGCCCTACCATAAAAACTAGACTTTCGGAGCTTTCAGGTGGCTTTAGAATCACTCCAAACGCACGAGTAAATTGGGAGAACTCCTTGTCCCACATTGATGCGTCCTCTTCAGACCTCATTGTCCAATGTGTCCTCTATGATTAACGCATGGATTTGGCTCCAACGCAAGGTTTGCTCAACTGTCCCACTCTTTTTACGGTATTTTTGAATTTTAATCTAAATATGAAGTCTTTTGGCTCTATTTATAGGAGTCCAAACCTTCTCCAGAGTTGACACCACCTACTTGGCTACATGGCCAAGTGTCTCATTCTCACCCCATCAACGCAATGCTGTGATCATCGCAAGCTAAGTGTCTTCCTCCCACGTTGCCAACGCACGAGCCTCCAATCTGATGCCACCACCTCAAATTCTTAAGGCTTAAGGCTTTCCTCCAAATAAGACAAATGGTTTTGATGATGTTCTTCTGTTGATCTCATCCTTTGCATGCGTCCAACTCTTGGATGTTCAACACATAATCCATAGTCAATGCATAGCCTATCATCAATGCATAGCAAGCCAATTCACTCTCATTACAATTCAACTTAGCCATCGCAAGAAGCTAACCATCACCAATGCATAGGGTGACCGTCCATCCTTGATGCATGGCTCACTAGGTAGCATCACACAACTTGCTTGGCATGGGCGCATGGTGTTGGCCACTAATGCAAATGAGCGTTGCATAGGCTGGTTGCTCGACGAATGGGCGCGCTAGCTGCTCGACACATTGGGCGTGCTTGGCCGCATGGGCTGCACGTGACGCCTTGATGCTTGGTCGGGTGCTTCGGCGCATAGGCATGCTGCTTCGATGCATGAGCATGCGACGTATGCTAGCCATCGCTTGCTCGCTCGGCTGCATGGGCTGCGAGCTTGGCTACATGGCAGGGCACCTCGATGCACGACATAGCTGCTCGATAGGGCGTTCAACACAGAGGCGTGCCCGCTCGACGTATTGGCAGTGTGTTCGACCGAGGCTGCTCGATGCATGGGCAGGGCGTCTGGCCGAGGCTGCTCGAGCATGGCATGAACGCTGGCCGAGGCTGCTCGACGCATGGCATGGGCGCTGGCCGAGACTACTTGACGCATGGTAGGGGTGCTGGCCGAGGCTGCTCGACGCATGGGGTGCCTTCAAACGCATCACCTCCATCTTTCTTCCTTCAGCCGCATGCCATTCCCAACCATTCTTCCAACGCATCAACACACAAAATTTATACTCAGCCAATTTTCCAATTTTTCCCAAAAGTTAAACTTCCAAATTTCCTCTTTTCTTCAAATCTCCACTTTTTCCTCTACCATTCCACACTAGTTTCCACATCAACCTACTTTAGTAGAGAACATGCTCAAGTAGAGAAATTAGGATTCGGGGTTCACATTTACCTCCCCCTTATAAAAATTTCATCCTCGAAATTTCGGTACAAGTCTGTCAACTAAACAACTGTGGGTACTTGTTTCTGATTTGCTCTTCGGCTTCCCATGTTGCTTCTTCTGTGCTATGGTTTCGCCATAGTACCTCTACCAATGGCATTGTCTTATTCCTTAAAACCTGTTCTTTTCTGTCAAGAATCTCCACTGGTTCTTCTTCATAAGACAAATTCTCTTTCAACTGTACCCGTTGCTCAGGCAACACATGGGTAGGATCGGGCACATATTTTCTAAGCATTGCCACATGAAACACATCATGAATACGAGATAATTCTTGAGACAAATCACATCGATATGCCATGGGGCCAACTCATTCTATTATCTTGTAAGGTCCAATATATCTAGGGCTTAATTTCCCTTTCCTACTGAACCTGAGTATTCCTTTCCTCGGAGATAACTTCAGAAATACTTTATCACCAACTTCAAACTCTAATTCTCTTCTCCGCTTATCAGCGTAACTCTTTTGCCTATCTCAATTTGTCTTAAGATTATCTCTTATAATCTTAACGCTGTCTGATGTCTGTTGTATGAGTTCTGGACCTAGTAATCTCCTTTCACCGACTTCATTCCAACATATCAAAGTTCTACATGGTCTTCCGTATAATGCCTCATACGGTGCCATCCCGATACTCGAATGGTAACTTTTGTTATACGAAAATTCAATTAACGACAGATGCGTATCCCAACTGCCCTTAAATTGCAGTTGACAGGTGCTTAATATGTCAACAAGTTAAACTAGAAAGATAGAGGCCAGTAGTATTACTTAATCCACTCCTAGTACCAGAGTGGATATGGGAGCATATTACGATGGATTTCCTGTTTGGATGATCTAAGACACTAGTGAGCTATGATGGTATATGGGTAATTGTGGATAGATTGACAAAAACAACTATGTTTTTACTTGTTAAAGTTACTTATACTCTAGATCAATTAGCTAAGCTGTATGTTGATCGAGTCGTGAGTCAGTTTGGAGCGCTAGTTTCAATTGTATCAGATCGAGACTCTAGATTTACTTCGAAGTTTTGGCCTAGTTTGAAAAAAGCTATGGTAACCAAGTTATATTTTAGCACGCTTTTCATCCACAGACGAATGGTCAGTCTTAGCAGACAATCCAGACATTAGAGGACATGCTGAGAGCATGTGTATTGCAATTTAAGGGCAGTTGGGATACGCATCTGTCGTTAATCGAATTTTCGTATAACAACAGTTACCATTCGAGTATCGGGATGGCACCGTATGAGGCACTATACAGTAGGCCATGTAGAACTCCGATATGTTGGAATGAAGTCGGTGAAAGGAAATTACTAGGTCCAGAACTTGTGCAACAGACATCAGACAACGTTAAGATTATAAGAGGTAATCTTAAGATGGCTCGAGATAGGCAAAAGAGTTATGCTAATAAGTGGAGAAGAGAATTAGTGTTTGAAGTTGGTGATAAAGTATTTCTGAAGTTATCTCCGTGGAAAGGAATACTCAGGTTCGGTAGGAAAGGGAAATTAAGCCCAAGATATATTGGACCTTACGAGATAATAGAAAGAGTTGGCCCAATGGCATATCGATTGGATTTACCATTAGAGTTATCTCGTATTCATGATGTGTTTCAGGTGGCAATGCTTAGAAAGTATATGCCAGATCCTACCCATGTATTTCCTGAGAAACCGGTACAGTTGAAAGAGAATTTGTTTTATGAAAAGGAATCAGTAGAAATTCATGATAGAAAGGAACAGGTCTTAAGGAATGAAGACAATTCCATTGGTAAAGGTACTATGGTGAAACCATAGAACGGAAGAAGCAACATGGGAAGCCGAAGAGCAAATCAGAAACAAGTACCCACAGTTGTTTAGTTGATAGAGTTCTAGCGAAATTTCAATGACGCCCTTGTGGCCGAGCGAGCAAGCGATGCCTAGCATACGCCGCACGTCCATGCGTCGAAGCAGCACGCCTATGCACCGAAGCACCTTGCCAAGCATCAAGGCGCCGCGTGCAACCCATGTAGCCAAGCATGCCCAATGCGTCGTGCGGCCAGCGCGCCCATGCGTCGAGCAACCGACCTATGCAGCGTGCCAATGCGTTGGTGGCCAACATCATGTGGCTATGCCAAGCAAGTCGTGCGATGCTACCTAGAGAGCCATGCGTCGAGGATGGACGGTCACCCTATGCGTTGGTGATTGTTAGTTTCTTGCGATGGCTAAGTTGAATTCTAATGAGAGTGAATTGGCTTGGTATGCGTTGATAATAGGCTATGCATTGAGTATGGATTATGTGTTGAACATCCAAGAGTTGGACGCATACAAAGGATGAGATCAGCAGGAGAACATCATCAAAACCATGTGTCTTCTTGGGAGAAAAGCCTTAAGCTTTAAGAATTTGAGGTGATGGCATCAGATTGGAGGCTCATGCATTGGCAATGTGGGAGGAAGACACTCAGCTTACGATGATCACAACATTGCGTTGATGGGGTGAGAAGAAGACACTTGGCCATGCAGCCAAGTAGGTGGTGTCAACTCTGGAGAAGGTTTGGACGCCTATAAATAGGGCCAAAAGACTTTATCTTTAGATCATAATTCAGAAATACTGCAAAAAGAGTGGGAGAGTTGAGCAAACCTTGTGTTGGAGCCAAATCCATGCGTTAGTCATAGAGGATGCATTGGATAGTGAGGTATGGAAAGGACGCACCAACTTAGGACGAAGAGTTCTCCCAATTTAATCATGCGTTTGGAGTGATTTTAAAGCCACCTGAAATCTCTTAAAGTTTAGTTTTTAGCGTAGGGCTGCTGGAAGAAAATCTCGAAGGGATCGAGCTGGAAACTGGGAAGAAGATAGAAGGGTCAGGCTGTTGGATCAGTTTGGGCCAGTCTTGAAGATTCTATGATTCCAGCCAAACCACGAAGAGTTCTAAGCTCAAATTTTAGGGTAAGCTTCCTGAGATATTTTAAAATATCTTTGTAGAAGGAAGTATCTCAAAATAAGATTTAGAACTATGAGTAATTTGAGATGTAATTTAAATCTGGATTCTAGGGGTGAAAAGGGAGCCCGAGGTAGAAAAGGGAGCTACTAGAGTGAAAAGCTCCTAAAGCAATCAAGGTGAGTGGCTAAAACGTTTTTACTAAAACATTTGCTGAAAATGTTTGATTACAACGTGTTATAGAAAGCATGTTTTAAAGAAGATTATTCTCATGCAACTAGTTTTACAAGTAATTTCCAAGCAAACCATGAGTTATGTTTTATATGCATGCATGTGTGAGAAATTGTTGAAAAACGATTTATATGTGTTAAATATACTCAGCATGTGTTAGTACCTTTAAAGCCATGTTTTTATATGTGTTACACTCTACATGCTTTAAAGAGAAATTCATTTATGACTAGTTTTATTTAAAACGTGATACCGAAGGACATTCGAGAAGGTATCTACCCAACTAGATACTGAAGAATATTTGAGAAGGTATCTATTGATACTGAAGGACGTTTGAGAAGGTACTAAACCAACCAGATACTGAAGAACGTTTAAAAAGGTATCTGAACAGAAGTACCTAAGGTATGACAGTACTTAGTATGGCCACGTTCATGTAGGTAGTTAGAGTCAGAGATTGAGCAAAAGGATTCTCTCTTGACTAGCAGTTGGCATTGGGATTGTTTTATCCACAGCAAAGGTTATTCTCAACTGAGAAATAGTTTTACTGTTTTATGATTAAAATAGCTTTATATGTTTTATGCTTGGAAAATGTTTATACTGCAGTACAATACTGTAGAACCTTATATTTCAGTTAAACTCTTTATTGAGATTTGCCTGAGAATCAATTATCTTTCTTAAGTCACTCACTTTGCGTAAGCTCACCCTGTTTTCAAATGTTTTCTTTTTCCCCCCCACAGGTAGCGGTCAAATCCTCTGAAGATAGCTCTGCATCTGCTCTGCCACTAAAGGAATAAGAGATTGTAAACCGTCGGATTAGATGGTTACTGTTAATATTGTACACATGTTTCTGTTGTTCATATAGGGACTAGAGTTTTGGGTTTTGGGACTTGTGAATCTAGTGTTATAATGATTCTAAATATGTTATGTTTCTGAATTAATAAATTTTGGCCTAAATACATTCCGTTGTATATAAATTATATTTTGGTATCAAAGTTAATCCGCAATAGTTATTAGGTAGTAAATATCAGCTAAAGGGTTGATTACTGCTGTAGTCAGCCCTTCTCTAGGTTAAGAGGGTGGTTGAGGTGGGGTGTGACAGAGGGGGATGGTGGTGTTGCTGTGCGAGGAAGAAAAAGGAGAAGGGTTGGTGGGTTTTTAAAAAAAGAATAATAATAATAATAAATATAATAACTAAAAAGGAAGGTATAATTATAATTAATTTCTTTCCGTTTCGAAAGGAAATTAATTCTTGCCATAAGTTTCACATTTAAATTCAAAAATGAATAATTTTCCGCCAAAACTTAAATTCCTGCATTTATACTTGAGATCCAAAATTCCAAAAATGCCCTCCGACTAAGCAATTATTTAATTTCCAAATAATAACTCAAATTACATTATTATATAAAAATATGCGGTAAAAATATGCGGGGTATTACATTCTTCCCTCCTCAAAGAACTTTCGTCCTCGAAAGTTAAAACACTCCGGGTGTTACATTCTTCCCTCCTTTAGAAACTTTCGCCTTCGAAAGTTCATTCTTGAAAAAGCTCTGGGTACTGGACTTTCATCTCACCCTCTCGCTCCCAAGTAGCCTCCTTGAACTGGTGATTCTACCACAGAACTTTCACAAAAACATTTTCCCAAAGACGCAATGTCTTTACTTCTCTAGCGAGGATCTCTATAGGTTTCTCTTCGTAGCTCAAGTTGTCATCCAACTGCAATGGCTCGAAGTCGATTACATGGGATGGGTCTTTCACATACTTCCTTAGCATTGAGACATGGAAGACATTATGAACTGAAGACAGTGCTGGAGGCAATGCCAAACGGTAAGCTATGGGGCATACTTGTTCCAGGACCTCGAAAGGTTCAATGAATCTCGACTCAACTTTCCCTTCCTACCAAACCTCTGAATACCATTCATGGGTGCCACTTTTAAAAAAACTTTCACACTAGCTTCAAATTCCAAATCTTTACGTCTAACATCGGCATAACTCTTCTGTCTGCTCTGAGCTGTTTGCATAAGAGCCCTGATCTTCTGTATTGCCTCATTCGTGGTCTGCACCAATTTAGGTTCTAACAATTTTCTCTCTTCTACCTCATCCCAACACACCGAGGATCTACAACTCTTCCTATATGGAGCCTCAAAGGGTGACATCCCAATAGTGGACTGGTAGCTGTTATCAGTCTCCATTTAATGCAAGTGATCATCCCAGCTTCCTGAAAACTCTATGGCGCAGGCCCGCAACATGTCTTCCAATATCTGATTCAATCTCTCTCTCTGCCCATCAGCCTGAGGGTAGAAAGTTGTACTGAAGTCTAACCGGGTTCTCAAAGCTGCCTGGAGACTCTTTCAGAAGTTAGACGTGTAACGAGGGTCTCTACCGACTCAATGGACACGAGAACTCCATGTTACCTTACCACCTCCTTCATGTATATCTGTGCACACTTATTCATTGGAAAGATGGGCTTCCCAGTTATGAAATGTACTACGTAAGTCTATCAACCACGACCTATATCACAATGAAGCCTTTGATGATCTGAGGCAACCCCAAGATCAAGTCCATAGACACATGCTCCCACTTCCATTCTGGTACACTCACTGCTTGTAACAAGCATGCTGGCTTTTGCCTTGGGGCTTTCACCTACTGGCACACCAAACTTACTGACGAACTGTGCAACTTCTCTTTTCATATCATTCCACCAGTAGTAACGTTTCAGGTCCCGATACATCTTGGTGCTGCCAGGTTGAATCGAAAATAAAGAGCTATGAGCCTCTGAAAATAGCTCATCTTTAATATCGCTGACTGCTGGCACGCACAGACGCTTTTGATAAAAGAGGCCATCTTCCGCTAAAACTGAGAATTTCCCATCTTGGCCTGACTCTACCCTACGAACTCTCTCTTCCAGATAAGGGTCTTCTCGTTGCGCATCAATATCCTCTGCTTCAGACTCGGTCATATCGCCAACTGTGTCGTGACCTTTCCCACAGCCACTACAATCACTGCCCTCTCCAGTTCCCTGCACAAGTAAGTCTATCTGGTAATGAGGGCTGCTGAATGGGCCACCTTTCTGCTTAAAGCATCTGCCACTACTTTTGCTTTTCCAGGGTGGTACAAGATTTTATAGTCATAATCCTTCACCAACTGCAACCACCTTCTTTGCCTCATGTTTAACTCTTTCTGAGTGAAAAAGTACTTTAAACTCTTGTGGCCTGTGAAGATCTGTATCTTTTCTCCATACAAGTAATGTCTCCAGATCTTGAGAGCAAAAACCACTGCTGCTAACTCCAAGTCATGCGTGGGATAATTTTGTTCATGCTTCTTTAGCTGTCATGAAGCACAAGCGACTACTCTGCCCTGTTGCATCAGTACGCAGCCTAGCCCCTGCTTGGACGCATCACTGTAAATGAAAAAGCCACCTGATCCATCCGGTACTGTAAGAACTAGGGCTGAAACCAGCCTCTGCTTGAGGTCCTGGAAGCTGTCTTCACAAGCCTCACTCTAAACAAATGTTGCTCCCTTCCGGGTCAACTAAGTTAATGGGGCGGCTATACGAGAGAAGTTCCTTACAAATCGTCTATAGTAGCCTACTGACCCCAGGAAACTACGCGCCTTACTGACTGTGGTTGGACAAGCCCAACTCGTAACTGCCTCAACCTTGCAGGATCTGCAGAGACACCTTCTTTCGGTACTACATGCCCTAGGAAGGACACCCGCTTCAACCAAAATTCACATTTTGAAAACTTAGCATACAACTTATTGGCCCTCAACGTTTCCAAAACTTTCCGCAAATGCTCTTCATGCTTGACCTCTGTCTTGGAATAAATCAAGATGTCGTCTATTAAAACAATCACGAAAGTGTCGAGGAATTCCTTGAACACCTTATTCATCAGTTCCATTAACGCTGTTGGTGCATTTGTTAGACTGAATGACATCACTATGAACTCATAATGTCCATACCTCGAACGGAAAGCTGTCTTGGGTATGTCACTGTCCTTTATTCTCAGTTGGTGGTATCCTGACCAGAGATCAACCTTAGAGAATACTGTAGCTCCCTACAACTGGTCAAACAAATCATCGATCCTGGGAAGAGGATACTTGTTCTTGACGGTTACCTTATTCAGCTCTCTGTAATGAATGCACAGACGTAATGATCCATCCTTCTTTTTCACAAACAAAATAGGTGCACCCCGTGGTGACATGCTAGGACGTATGAAACCCTTGTCCAAGCACTCTTGAAATTGAAGCTTCAGTTCCTTCAACTCTTCCGGAGCCACCTGTATGGAGCCCTCGAAATAGGGGTTGCCTGGCTCCAGTTCAATGGCAAAATCTATCTCCCGCTACGGGGGCAGTCCGGGAAGATCTTCTAGAAATACGTCCGAAAAATCCCTTACTACTGGCTTCGAAGTCAAGTTGACTTCATTCTCTCTGGTATCCACCACACTGGCCATAAAGCCTCAAGCTCCTTGGTTGAATAGTTTACTGGCCTTTAATGGGATATCATTTTGGGTAGGACTACGGTCCTAACCCCTTTAAACTTAAAACTAGCTCCTGTGGGAGGGTTAAAGGTGACCTCTTTACGGGAGCAATCTATGCTGGCATGATTAGAAGCTAACCAATCCATGCCCAATATAACATCAAAATCGCGCATATCTAAAATTATTAGGGTTACATCTAATGCACGATTAGCTACCTCTACCTGACATGTTTTTATCTTTTATGTAACTAACATGATCTCTCCTGATGAAGTGGAAATAGACAATGAAAATGGCAAAGGTTCTGAGTCTAACATGGCATCCTCACAAATACAGTAGATATAAACGAGTGTGAAGAGCCAGAGTCAAATAAAACAAGAGCATGATGTCCCAAAATGGGAAGTGTACCTGTCACCACGGTGCCTAACTTCTCGGCCTCACACTGAGTGCTAGAGAATACCCTCCCCTGCTATTGCTGGCGACTCGAGCCTCCTTGGTATGAGCTTACGGGCTGGCTCCTGTGCTTAGGTGCATTCCTCCTCGGGCATCTATTTGCCATACTCCCCTTTTGGCCGCATCGAAAATAAATCCCATACCTGGCTAGACAACGTCCCCAGTGTTGCTTACCGCAAGTGGTACATATCGGTCTATCCTCCCTGCCAATCCCAGTCTGGGTACTCTATTGTCCCCATTGATGTGGAGCATGTACTGTGTTTTAAATCCTCTGTTGATGCTCAGGAGTCCTGTGCTCAGCCTTCCTTTTTTGACCTTCGGAGGCCTCAATCCTGAGCAACCTCCTGTATTCCTCTCCCACCTGGGAATCGACATCAATCCTTATAGCGGCTCGCAGCACCGCAACATACGTCTTGAGATCCAAGGCATGCCCATCCCTCGCAGTCCGCTCTTCAGACACTGGATAAATCTCTCGGTCCTCGCTGCCTTGGTGGCCACTAGCTCAGGAGGAAAGTGAGACAACTTATCGAACTCTTGCTCGTATTCCTCCACCGACATAATGCCCTACTTCAAGTTCAAGAATTCTGCCTGTTTATTGTATTGAGTGTTGGCCAAAAAGTACTTCTCATAAAAGCGTTCCTTGAACTGTTCCCAAGTTGCAAGTTCACCTCCAATATCGATCATCTTTTCTACCGAACACCACTAGATTTTTGCGTTACCAGTTAGCATGAAGACTGTGCATTGTAGTTTGTGCTCTTCTGGGCACCTCATAAAATGGAATATTGTCTCGATAGATGACAACCACATTTCTACCTTGGTGGGGTCCCCCAATGATCCATCAAAGGGGTGTGGGTCATGCTTCCGGAAATCCCTCAGATGTTTGGCCTAGAGAGACAAGCCCTGCGTGTCTTTGTCCTACAGTCAGGTCTGTTGTAATGGCTCGGGTGACATCGATTCCTCCTGAGCCTGGGTCTGGGCAGGCTGTCCTGCCATCATGCTACGGATCAGTTCCTGCAGTTTCCCCATTAGAGCAGTTGCAACAGCTTCACTACTTCGGGCTTCCATTACCTTTTCATCCACTTGGGTTATAGGCGAAATTGGCACTGCCGGAGCAGTTTGGCTACTCTCCGCTCTCTCTACTTGCATTTCTTCTCTAACTGTTTTTCTTATTCTACATTTAGCTGCCATGTCCTGTCATAAATTCGTACATTAACTAACTATTTCTGGGCTTTTCTCAGACATCATGCATTTAAAACACTACATCACTGTTCTCATATATGCATTGAAACTTTTATTAGTAGAACGTACCTGGCGATGATGAGGAATCGGTTACTGGGCACAGAAACTATCTAGACTTACACAGTAAGTCAGTCTATAAAACCCAAAACATGAGCTCTGATACCAACTGTAACGACCCAATCCCCTAGAACTTAGGTTAGGCCGTTACCAACTTAAATGCATGGATAGGATTTGAAACGACGCTCAGTTATGTTGAAATAAATGCTAAATAGACAAGAGAAGTTCAAAAGCCATTTATTAAATGAAATTATAAAACAATAATAGGGTACCTATAATTCGTAAAGATTATTAAAAGTAATTAAAAAAAACAATCCTTAATAATAAGTTTTAAATAGTAAAACTAAAAATCAAGGGAAAAATAAGGATTCTAAATTTCATGATGCGGAAGCGTAAAAATTAGTCCGAATAGCACGATCACGAATTCCGCTGCACCATCGCTGGTTCATCTCTACCTTTACTTGAAACATCAACATAAGAAAGAATGAGTATGAAATACTCAGTAAGTAACCCCACCACTGGGGTCAGGCTAGGCATCTATGTCCTCTAGATACCCACCTATGGCACATATACACACATGAAACAGGTAAGAGAATGAGTCCTATCCTACTGTAGTTAAGTATGCTCACTACCTCTGGTGAATCCCGAAGGAAACACAAAAATGGTAAATCCCGAAGGAAACACAAAATTGGTTAATCCCAAAGGAAACAAAAACTGGTGAATCCCAAAGAAAACAAAAACTGGTGAATCCCGAAGGAAACACAAACTGGTGAATCCCGAAGGAAACACAAAACTGATGAATCCCAAAGGAAACACAAACTTGTGAATCCCGAAGGAAACACAAACTGGTGAGCATCTAACTAATCAGTGAGGACATTCACACAACCTCAACATTCAAAAATCAACACCGTACGAATCTATGACATACATGTAATCCTCGATACCATGGCTCTACCACATACACATAATCCTCAACAACATATTCTACTACATTCATGTATATCTTTACACCATAGATCCACAAGTATGCCTCAACATCAGCAGATCAGATACCAACATATGGAAACACATACCACCTCATACTAACAATCAAGTGCCTAGGTGTATATTTAAACAAATCAGAACTCGTGCTAGAACATACTTTGATCCAGGTAGTACTATCAATCAACATGCTAACATTTACCATAACATACACTCATCATGCTAGCATACAATTAAAGCCTGGCCCGTGGGCAGTTCCAGTGGTATGATTTATATTAAATGTCATGTATAGTTAAGACAGAATAAAATCTATAGTTTATGTTGCATTTGTTGCAATATAAAACTATAGACCATATGTTATATATGATATACCATAAAAGGGAAGGAGTTATAACTCCCTCCCCACATTCTCTCAAAGAATAACTAACAAGTGATAAAAGAGGTTGAGATATCATCTTCTTCATACGATTCACAATTAAAGAGAAAAGTTCTCAGTGAAAAACTTCTTTTAATCCTCTCCCTCTACTTCCCTCTACCAAGGATTCAAGCAGGAGTTGGATTCAAGCAAAGCCCACAACTCCTGCTTGAATCCTTTAATCCCAAAAGAGAATACAGAGGGTTCTCGACTAGTAGTGTCTGCGCGTTAAGAAGAAGGAGATCTATGAGGTAGGAGTTCCATTCGTAATTTTTCGAGGGATTCATGAAGAAAGGTTCTTCAAAGGTAATATCTCTTGAACTTGTTTCTTGTTTATAGCATGCTGTAACTTAATATTAAATGCATATATCTATTGTTTGTTTATTGTAAATTTCATATTCAATAAGAAATGGAATTTGGACAATCCACTTCTGCTCAAGGATCTCCTCATGTTGAGTTTTCTTCAATTGGTATCAGAGTCAGGTTTGTGGTTTCTGATTCCAAATTCCATTCTTGTATTGAATTCGTTTACAGTTCTGGTTGGTTTTAGAACCTGCATTGTGTTTATATGATAAATGTTTGTAGATGAACTATTGATGGATGTTTACGGGATAGAAGTCTATGGGTTTTTGTACAAATTTACAAAGTTAATTTGTAAGGGACCCTACGTTTTTGGGCATTAATTTGCAATCGAGTCTATATTTGTTAAGTTTTTTGAGTCGTTCATGAAGGCAATATAACATGAGGATTTCCATGAGCAACGGAATGATCGTTCCAAATTCCATTCGAAATTGAACAAACACAATTACAGTCAAGAAATGGAAACTAACTAGGTCATGCACAATACGAAATTATAACATGCTTTACAAGGATAAAGAGAAAGATTATACATACCTTTGAAGACTTATTTTCAAAGTCCCTCGATCACCAACACTCGTTCAATCTCCAAGATTGCAACTCTTGAACACTCGAACACAGCGACCGCAATAAAAAACCACCACACAAACATCGCAAACACAATGAACGGCCTCCAACACCTTGACCTCAGTCAAGTTGAATAAGACACCACCATAAGGGCTACCTTGGAATTCTCAGTGTGAGAATCCAGAAGTGTTGGCTCTGTGGGGACTTGGTTAGAGGAAGAGACAGGAGGAATAACAATCATGTAAACGATTGAGCAAGTGGAAGATGAAAGAAGTCTATCATATATACGATGCTCAATCGTTTAGAAAAAGCTTTGCGATCGTTTAGTTAACGGGCAGTTGAGTGAACTATTATGTAGTGTCACTCCACGATCGTTTAGTCTCTCTTCAGCTATCGTTTAGTGAACCCTATTACTGGACAACGATTCCGTGAGTTTTCTTTCCAAGAATAGAAAATTTCAAAATCTTAATAATACTAAATTTAGGAAAACATTTTTTCTTTTATCTCACGATCACCATGAAACTACCAACAATCTCCCATTCAATTGGTTATTAGAGAAAAAGATATAATTATCCAATAATTAATATTATTATAAATATATATATGATATCCAACTTACCATATTATATTTATAACCTATAATTTTAATATTTCATCTCATGAAAAATATAAACCATAATTCTTTTTCTATTTCATGGTACTTAATGTAAATCTTATTTACATTATCCTCCACTTGATGTATCTCATACATCACACCGATCATATCATATACAATCGAATTTCCTCTTGTCAATTTGAACATTTCAAATCAACACCAAGAACTGATTCTAAACTTGAATCCATTGAGCTACCAAGGAGATCTTATGGACTTATAGCTTGAAGCTCCAATGGTACGTGAATAACTGACTAAACTCTTTAGTCACGGGATCCATCATCTGTTAACTGCAAGGCACTCCACTAAAGATCGACAGCTACACTCTCCTTACTACATATATATTATGTGTCCATATCAACCAATAAAAAATGCGATAACCCTTCATAGATCACTCGTAAGTACAGCTGGGCCAATAACCGTTATACCCTTGTAGTTACATCTAACTCCTTAAGTACCACTGATCCCGCTAATGAATATAAATCATATCTTACTATGACTGAGTCCTCTCTTCTAAAGAGACGTTGTAGCCACCATGTTCAAGACCTAGAATCAACCCTTAAGGGAGCAATCTATCTACTTACCCCTGCTTCGGGAAGGAGTAAATTTTATCTTGTATAAATGAGTTCCCAGCTCTCAAATTAGACAAGTCCTTAAAAAGGTAGGCATGTTGAGTTGGCAATCTGGCCACTCTCACCCATACTAATCAAAGAACTGCCCTCAAAGGCAGAAGTTTCCAAAACACTCAGGATTGAGGTCATGTCACCTATGGTCGTTTAGGTGAGATGTAAGTCTCAAATATCAACGACATTATATACAGGGATGAATGATCTCGTGGTCGGGTCTTATACAAAATCTTTATATAGGACACCCCCGCTCGCATCTCTCTATATGAATGGTCAGGATCTACCATTTGTAGTAGTTCACAACACTTGCAAACCTCTACAATACGAGCTGTATCCGTAGTGTCACCAAAATCATGCATCCCTCTTTAATCCTTATACTACAGACCTATTTAGGTTATCACTTAAGGCGTGATCCACTTGTATATCTCATATACATGCTTGAGTTTACATACAATAACTATAGAGCTTTCTTTACTAGATATAAGTAAATGTGAAAATAAAATAACTCTCATTTTATTCATAACAATATATATAGTTTACAAACTACAAGATTCCGGGAGAATTAAGACACCAATCCCAACAATATCCCACTTGTCCTAATGACTCGGGAGACTAATGTACAATACAAGATAAATACAAGTACAATATACAATAAACTAGGGCATACCCTAGTATCATCTCTCACTTTCCCTAGAAAAGATGCACATGTCCTATAGACCCAGAGATTCCAGATGACCCTCAAACACTTTAGCTGTGAGAGCCTTTGTAAACGGATCAGCAACGTTATGGTCCGTCACGATCTTCGTGACTATTACATCACCGTGATGCACAATCTCCCTGATCAAGTGGTATTTTCGTTCTATATGCTTGCCTCAAAGATTATTCCAAGGTTCCTTCGAATTTGCCACAGCCCCGCTATTATCACAATAGAGAGTGATCGAAAAATCCATATTTGGAACAACTTTCAAATCTGTAAGGAATTTCCTCAGCCAAACAACTTTCTTAGCTGCTTCACAAGTGGCTATGTATTAAGCTTCAATAGTGGAGTTTGCGATGCATCCTTGCTTGATGCTTCGCCACACTACAAGCCCTCCATTCAGAGTGAACACTGACCACGTTGTCGATTTTCGAGAATCTCTATCAGTCTGAAAGTCGAGTCTGTGTATCTGATAATGGGCAGAAATGCACGTTATTACAATGCAAAGATATAAAAAAATGTAGGATTGCGACGGTAAAAATATGTAAAATCGTGTCCAAAAGCATTAAGTTGAGAACACTGCGAATGCATGCATCCATCGTATTAAAGCAGCTAATTTATGTGTTTTATGCAAAAAAATGTGTTAACGCAAGGCAGAATTGTGATCCAAGGAATTCAGCGTCCAAGCGCATTAAGAGATTGCGACCGCAAGGCTATGCGATCGTATACATTCGCGAAGATCTCCTCAAGAAGGTGGCCACATAGAGACGGCACATAAAGGTGAAAGCTTAATAAATCAATATGGGACAGAAAGCTAATGACAGTCGGATCCGAATTTAGTTGACAAGCCGTTAACGACACACTGTAGCAAGTACACTCAACTTTTCAGTGACAATTAATCGGTGCATCAGACAGAGCTTTAATGACATTCCATCAGTGCAATCATTTGAGAGAAAAACTTCTTCACTTTGATCTCTATAAATATCGAAGGCCACCACCGAAAAGGGAGCTTTTAGCCATATAGAGAGGTCGCCATACAAAAGATAGTTAGTCGTTGTTCATAGTTTTCTTACACTTAGAAGGTGGAGGCGAGAAAAGAGAGAAGACACCGCAAGATCATTTCTGTTCAGCTCGAGAGAGTGTCTGGAAGCGTTGAGAATGGAGAGAGGGCCGACTCTTGCGAAAGCAAAAATATTCTTTTGGGCAGAGTAGAGAAAAATAGTGTAAAAGCCTTGGGAAGCAGGAAATTGCTACTAGGTCCCCTATCTTTACTTTCCATTGTCATCCTATATTCTGATTTCATTTATAAAATGGAACTTGCATCTCTACATCTGTTCACTCTCTTACATTACGCATGAGTAACTAAACTTCTGAATGGGTTGAGAAGTACTTAGCTAGCATGACCTAAGATCTTCATTTTACGCGATCATCTTGTCTTATGTATGCGTTCATCACCCCTTTAGAGCTACTCGAGAGGGAGTGAAAAAGAAAGAACCTGGACTTGAGAGAGCTAGGTTATAATCTAGGCTTGAGAAAGTTAGATTAGAACCGCATAAGCAAGAGATAGAAACTTAGAGATAAGTTCTGTTTGCTTACATGCATCGCATGCAACCTAGAAATAGGTTATGGTAGTATGCGGTCGCCTTATGTATATGTGTGTCGTTCATCATCGCCTAGACGAGAACAGAGGCTTAGACGTAAGTCTTATAGACATCATCGCATACATCGCATGCGTCCTAAAACTAGGAGCTATAGAATTTACGTTGAGAGATAACTTGCTGTTGTATGTGTGTAGCATGATCGCATAACGTGAACGCAATCTTAGGAAGTGTTAACTAAATCCCTTTTCAACCCGTTCCCCCGCATATTCATTGTAACTTTCATTGTTATAAACTCTTTTCTCAATTCCGCCACATAAAATCTATACCTTAAACAAACACACCAATCAACTCTTTGTTTTATTTGTTATCACAAAGAAATCTGAAATCACCATCGTATACTGTCTTCATAGTCCCTATGTTCGACCCTGGGCTTACCAGGCAACCTAGTAGGGTTTATACTTGGATTCTGCAAGGAAAACTTGCTTGCACAAGGCATACACCACCATAGCATTATACACCATTATTTCATCATATTCATAACGCATCAAGTTTTTGGCATCGTTGCCGGGGACTATGGCAGTACATATTGTGTTAACGGTAACTTTTTTATTTTCTTTGCAGACTTTCCATCTCTGCACTGCCTCTCCTTAGGTAAGAGAAGAAGCGGGCATCGTATGAGCGAAGGACAAATTCCTGAGCCCAATTACGACCTAGAGATTAAGAGAACTTTCTGAAAAAGAAGAAGAAACAACCGCCAACAACAACAAGAGAAAGATCTCAACATGGCAGAGCAGCCGAATGACAAAGCACTGAATGCAAATAATATCATGGCGAACCCCATCCTCTTGGTGAACAACCGCAATAGGCCCATCCGGAACTATGCGTCGCCCAACCTTTATGATTTCTCACCAGGAATCATGAGGCCAGCTTTGGATGGATCGAGGTTCGAGATAAAATTGGTGAAACTGCAGATGATTCAAACTGCCAGACAGTTTGGCGGTAGGCATGGCGAGGATCCACACGTTCACCTTCGGAGTTTTATTGACATCTGTAATATGATTGTGTTCCCAAACATCTCTGCTGGGGAGGTTCGACTAACACTGTTCTCATTTTCGCTGTGTGACCAAAAACGGAAATGGGCCTATTCTCTCGAACCAGAGGAGATCACATCGTAGGAATAGGTAGTGGAAAAGTTCATGAAGAAGTACTTCCTCCCGACAGAAAATGCCAGAAGGAGGATGTTGATTACTAATTTTGAACAAGATATCGACGAATCGCTCAAGGACACCTGGGCGAGGTTTAAAAGATTGGTGTGAGATTGTCCGCACAATGGCTTACCAGATTGTCTACAAATGGAAATTTTTTACCACGGTTTGAACTCTGAATCGCAGACGGCTGCCAATGTGGCAGCAGCTAGAGGTCTTCTTGACAAGACAATGACAAGGCAAAAAATTACTTGATCACATTTCAAAAAATCATGAAGACAAGAGAAAGCGATCAACGACTGAGAATTAAATATAGTGACGTAAGTAATGGGGCCATCGCATCCCTACAAACCCAACTGAAAGCGATGATGAATCTAATACAAGGCATCGCAATCAGTAGCACGGGAATGCATAAAGGGCAAGTCAGCGCAATCGCTCAAACGACCACGAGCTGTGTCACCTGTGGAGAAGCACATCCGATTGAAAAATGCCCAAGGAATCTGCAGTCAGTATGCTTCATAAAGAATAACCCTTTCTTTGATACGTACAACCCCACATGGAGAAACCACCCTAATTTCGCATGGAAAAATAAAAAACAAAGCTATCAACCTACGGCGCAAAGGAAGAGCCACCGGTATTTTTCCCGCGAATGAACGGTTAATCGCAAAATCAAGCCTGTAGTTCACAGACGCTGCAATCTTAATCTCTGGAGAGCTTACTCAAGCAATATATTGAGAAAAATGAAACAGTACTCTAGAATCAAGCGACGTCTATCCGCAATCTTGAAATTTAGATAGGACAGATTACGAGCGAGCTCAAAGTAGACCGTAAAGGTCGTTTCCGAGCTCAACTGAGCTCCCTTGCAACTTTGGGGGTGCAGGAAAGGAACAATGCCTAGCAGTTTCCTTGCTAAACGAAAAAACGCAGCGGAAGAAGAGGAAGAGCCCATCATGACCAACTCGAATGTAGTGAAAACCAAGAACACATTGATATATGATTCAGAAGAACCCGAGAAAATGAACCCAGAAGTTGCGTTCACTTTTAATACTCTAGAACACGAAGCAGAAGTACAGCTACCACCATTCCCACAAAGATTGAAAAAGAAATAGAATGATGAAGCAAAGATCACTACAGTGGCAGTAACGCAAAGGTTAAAAACTATGATCCCATAAAAAATGTACGACCCAGAAAGCTTCACGATACCCTGCTCAATTGGAGGGGTCTACATTGGTCAAGCACTATGTGATCTTGGGGCGAGTATAAACTTAATGTCGCTATCAATTTTCAAACGATTGAATGTAGGAAAACTAACGCCCACAATGGAGACTCTCCTGCTTGCGGACAAATCCCGAGTACACCCCGAAGGAGAATGGAAGGATGTCGCGGTGTCGTTTGACAAATTCATTTTACCAGTAGACTTCATCATTTTGGATCATAAAGCGGATGAAGATGTGCCCATCATATTGGGACGACCATTCCTATCAATCGATCGCTATCAACCTAGTAGGATAGCGATGGTAAAAATATGTAAAATCATGTCCAAAAGCATTAAGTTGAGAACATTGCGATCGCATGCGTCCATCACATTAAAGCAGCTAAATTACGTATTTTATGTAGGAAAATGCGTTGGCGCAAGACAGAATTGCGATCCAAGGAATTCAGCGTCCGAGCGCATTAAGAGATTGCGACCGCAAGGCTATGCGATCGTATACATTCGCGAAGATCTGCTCAAGAAGTTGGCCGCATAGAGACGACACATCGAGGTGAAAGCTTAATAAATAACGATGGGACAGAAAGCTAATGATGATCGAATCCGAATTTAGTGGACAAGCCGTTAACAACACACTATAGCAAGTACACTCAAATTTTCGGTAACAATTAATCGACGCATCAGGCAGAGCTTTAATGACTCCCATCAGTGCAATCATTTGAGAGAAAAGCTTCTTCACCTTGATCTCTATAAATATCAAAGGCCACCACCGAAAAAGGAGCTTTTAGCCATATAAAAAGGTTGCCATACAAAAGATAGTTAGTCGTTGTTCATAGTTTTCTTACACTTAGAAGGCGGAGGCGAGAGAAGAGAGAAGACACCGCAAGATTGTTTCTAGTCAGGTCGAGAGAGTGTCGGGAAGCGTTGAGAATGGAGAGAGGGCCAACTCTTGCGAAAGCAAGAATATTCTTTTGGGCAGAGTAGAGAAAAACAGTGTAAAAGCCTTGGGAAGTAGGAAATTGCTACTAGGCCCCCTATCTTTACTTTCCATTGTCATCCTGTATTCTGATTCCATTTATAAAATGGAACTTGTATCTTTACATCTGTTCACTCTCTTTACATTACGCATGAGTAACTAAACTTTTGAATGGGTTGAGAAGTACTTAGCTAGCATGACCTAAGATCTTCATTTTATACGATCATCTTGTCTTATATATGCGTCCATCACCCCTTTAGAGCTACTCGAGAGAGAGTCTAAAGAAAGAACCTGAACTTAAGAGAGCTAAGTTAGAATCTAGGCTGAAGAAAGTTAGATTAAAACCACATAAGCAAGAGATAGAAACTTAGAGATAAATTCTGTTTGCTAACACGCATTGCATGTACCCTAGAAATAGGTTATGGTAGTATGCGGTCACCTTGTGTATGTGTGTGTTGTTCATCATTGCATAGACGAGAACAAAGGCTTAGATGTAAGTCCTATAGACATCATCGCATACATCACATGCGTCCTAAAACTAAGAGCTATAGCATTTGTATTGAGAGATGACTTGCTATTGTATGTGTGTAGCATGATCGCATAACGTGAGCACAATCTTAAGAAGTGTTAGCTAAATCCCTTCTCAACTCGTTCCCCCAAATATTCATTGTAACTTTCGTTGTTATTAACTCTTTTCTCAATTCCACCGCATAAAATCCATACCTTAAACAAACACACCAATCAACTCTTTGTTTTATTTGTCATCGCAAAGAAATCTGAAATCACCGTCGCATACTGTCTCCATAGTCCCTGTGTTCGACCCTGGGCTTACTAGGTAACCTAGTAGGATTTATACTTAGATCCTGCTAGGAAAACTTTCTTGCACAACGCATACACCACCATTGCATTATATACCATTATTTCATCATATTCACAATGCATTAGTATCCTGTAACGATCAAATCCTTATTTCTATACACGAGCATATAGTCTCTCGTTCTCCGAAGATACTTAAGGATCGTTTTGATCGCTATCCAGTGATCAAATCCTGGATTGGATTGATAACGACTGACAACCCCTACTGGTAGCATGTCAGGTCTGGTATACAACATTGCATACACTAATCTTTCAACAGCTGAAGCATAGGGATCTGTCTCATCTCCTCAACTTCTTGAGGTGTCTTAGGACATTGATCCTTAGACAACATGATTCCATGCCTCAAGGATAACAAACCCCTCTTGGAATCCTGCATCCTATACTTGATCAACATTTGATCGATGTACAATGCTTGAGATAAGGCTAACCTCTTGTTCTTACTATCCCGAATGATCTAAATCCCTAAAACATAATGTGCCTCACCTAAATCTTTCTTTTGGAACTGGCTAGTTAGCCACTTCTTAATGCTAGTCAGAAACCCTACATCATTCCCAATGAGTAGGACATCATCCACATATAGTACCAAGAAAGCTACTGAGCTGTTGATGATCTTCTTGTAAACACAAGACTCATGAACATTCTGATCAAAGCCAAACGTCTTAACTACACTGTCAAATCTAATGTTCCATGATTGAGACGCTTGTTTCAACCCATAAATGAACCTATTAAGCTTGCAAACTCTTTGCTCTTGATTTGGAACTATGAACCCCTCTGGTTGAGGCATGTAGATGGTCTTCTCAAGATTACCATTAAGAAAGGTAGACTTAACGTCCATTTGCCATATCTCATAATCATAAAATGTGGCTATGGATAGGAGTATCCTGATAGATTTGAGCATGACAATAGGTGAGAAAGTTTCCTCATAGTCTACTCCCTCGACCTGGGTATGACAATAGGTTTGCAACTTTCCATCTACACCTCGCTTTCGTTTACAAATTCACTTACACCCTATAGGTTTTACCCCATCAAGCAGATCCACAAGCTCCCAGACTTGATTGAAGTACATAGACAACATTCTTTGTTCATGGCCTTAGTCCACTCATCTTTGTCAACATCCTCCATTGCTTTCTTAAAAGACAATGGATCATCGACCTTATCATTAGAAATGACGTTTTAGGCTTCAGTCAAACCCATATAGCGATCCGGTGGGTTCATAACCTTCCCATTACGTTGAGGTAGTCTCAACTCTTGAGCTGGTTGACTAGATGTACCGACCTCAACAACTATTGTTAAATTGTTAGTTTGTTCAACAACTCTTGTTGAACCATCAGTAGTCTCAGTCTCACTAGAAATCTCACATAAAACAAGCTTACTTCGTGGTTTATGATCCCTTATGTGGTCTTCTTCCAAGAAGATAGCATTGTAGAAACAAACACTTTATTCTCACTCGGATCATAGAAGTATCCACCCCTTGTTTCCTTGGGAAAGCCTACAAAAAGGCAAACTTTTGAATGCGGATCCAACTTCTTTGGGTTAGTCATCAGCATGTGGGTCAAACACCCCCAAATCCTGAAGTGGCATAAACAACCTTTACGCCTCTCCACAACTCAAAAGGTGTTTCATAAACACTTTTTGAGGGAATGTTGTTCAGAATGTAGAATGCAGTCTCCACTGTAAAACCCCAAAATGAGTCTGAAAGATGAGCATAGTTCATCATAGACTGAACCATATCCAACAAGGTTTTATTTCTCCTTTCTGATACATCGTTCTGCTGAGGTGTATCTGGGGCCGAAAGTTGGGACGTAATCCCATGTTCTATCATATAGTTTTCGAATTGGAGTTCCATATACTATTAACCATGATCAGATCGTAGTGTTTTTATCTTCTTACTTAACAAGTTTTCAACTTCATCCTTATACTTCTTGAACCTTTCAAGGGTTTTAGACTTACGTTGCATTAGGTAGAGATACCCGTACCTTCAATAATCATCTATAAAATAGATGAAATATTCATACCCACCTTGAGCTCTAACACTCATCGGACCACAGAGGTCTGAATGTACAAGCTCCAAGGCTTTCTTGGCTCTGTAACCATTACTAGTAAAAGATCGTTTGGTCATCTTGCCTTCGAGGCATGATTTACACACTGTCAAGGAGTTTTCTTCTAAACTCTTTAGAAGTCCACATTTCACCAATTGCTTAATCCTATTGAGTTGATGTGACCTAACCTTAGATGCCAAAGATGGGCTTTTTCCTTAGGAGAAACCTTTGGTCCTTTAGCTGTTGTCGTTGTACGGAATATTTCAGCATTAAACAAGGCTTTTATGACTAACGACCTTAGTACATACAAGTTATTCTCCATTGAACCAAAACCAATCTCCATCTGATTCTTGAAAATAAATACTTTACTCTCAGAAAAGAAGACGGTATAACCTTGTTCAATGAGACAAGAAACCGAAATTAAGTTTATCTTGATATGAGGAACTACGAAAAAATTTTCCTGTAATAGATAACGTTTCTTGTCCAAAAATAACTTCAGCCTGCCTACAGCAACAACTGAAACAACCTCACCAGTACCGACTCGAATAGTCAACTCTTCTTTTGCAACGTTTGCTAGGAACTGAATCCTTGGTAAGAGAAACTGACGTGATTAGTAGCACTCGAATCAAGGATCCAGATTGAATCATCATTCTCTACCAAACACGTCTCCAAGACCAATAAATCATATTAACTGTCTTCAAACATCCTCCTCTTTTGGAGAGTAGTGGGATCAGTATCAGAACCTAAATAAGCTCCAAGTTCCATGCCAGAGAAAACTTCTCGTCAATTAACTTTAATAGAGTTAGCAACATTTGCTTTCTCTTCCTGAAGTTTAACTTGGGAACTGACACTACTAGTTTTGTCATCCATCCCTTTGTACTCGAAAAGTAAGAGCCGACGTTCAAAAAATTCTTGCAACGAGTCCATGATCTCGCGTGTAATGACCATGTTCTCAACCATTTTGGCCAAAGCATCAGATATGTTAGCCAATATGTGAAGTTGGGCGAATGAATTAGCCTTCATCTATACCTCATATGCATTATAAACACTTCGCGGTGCATCAAGGGTTGAGACTTGAGGACATTCCTCAATCATGAAAAACTCGAGGTCGTTTACCATGAAATACGTTTTATAGGACTCTTTCCACTGTATGTAATCGGTCAAACTAAAGGCATTAAACGGAAAATCAAACATGTTGCTGAAAACAAAAACACATTGACCTACGTTAGGTTTTAAGCAAATACCCATTGAAGAAACATACAACATCCAATACGGTTTAGCAAAACTAACATGAACCTTGTGACATGTAGTTTCGTAATGACACTTCAAAGGTTTAGGACGAAAGTCACCAAAGGGTGGTCAACTTATCCCTCCTCTGAATTGAGATATTCTCAACTAGCCATTAATACCATAATAACTCTTGTTCCTATAATGAGTAGCCATCTTTGATTTGGTCAAGAAATCATTAACTTACTTAACAATTCCCCGTATGTGTGACTCGTCATTTTAGGCTTTAGTGTTCCGCCCCAAGCAGCCAATCCAAAGGGAAAAATCCGATTGGGCCAAAAACTAAAGTGACCCTATCCATTTCTAGAGTTCACTTTGATATTGACCAACTGCACAAAACCCATCCAAAGGGGAACACTCCTAGCGCGCCACGAGGGAGTACAAAAAGATTTCACGGTGATAGAGACGGTAGGACGTGTTGACACACACCCTTCACCCACTTACTATAAACACTCTCCTTGTCCACCTTGATATTGACGTATGGAAACACCATCCGAAGGGGGATGCTCCCAAGGCACCACGAGGCCGAGCATGAATCTCACGGTGTAAACATTCAGGGAGAAACGTGAGTGGAATCATTGATATATCAGATACATCTTTTCCTTCCACTGAGTATTTTATAACCTAGGGTTTAGTTTACCTAGAAAAAACACGACAAAGAATTTTAACTGAGTGACTTTTTAGGTTTGCCTTGTAACTTTTATCTTGGATAGTTGAAACAACTTTTGATCATCATCCATTAAACACTTTAGTAGAGTCTTTGACCAACTGTCGTATGCTTGTAGAAAATCTATCTAATTCACCTTTCTAGGTAGGTTCCTAAGTAAGGGTGTTCCATTTCCGTCAGCTTAAGTACCCCAGCCTAGATAGAACCCGCCTTAGACAAAAGGTCCCTTATAGATAGATTTAACACAATTTTAATCTTTTATGCCAATCAATTTAATCCCATTAAACCGATTTAAAAAAATTAAACTAGGTTGCTAATCCCATTAGAATCTTGAATTTAGGTCTATTTCAATCCAATTTTAAAACACTTTTAGATCATGAGTTCACACTAACTCCGCATGCAACTCTTTCTTATCCATTTTAGTTCTAATTTCTATTATAACACTTATAATAGAAACAACCAAAACCATGTATAACACAAAGCAAACATATACAAAACATCAATGAACCAAGCAAACATGCTTCCATTCACCCTTATACTATAACGTTCATAGTATAAAGATGATGCATGAATATGCTTACGACATGCACAAATATAACTCTTATATTTTCATGATGCATGTGCATGCTTTCTTGTAATTTCATCATGCCATATTATAACATTTATAATATATGATGCAGGAATAATTGCACAACCTAAGGTGGATTTCAAATCTATATGTCATACACTATGCCATATAAACTGTTACGGAATCGACAATTAAGGAACACAAAAAAGGAACGTAGAGATAGAGAAGATCGACACACTGATATACGTGGTTCACTAACAGTGTGTTAGCTACGTCCACGGGTAGTAGGAGAACAGTATTATTAGAGAGAATGTTTTCAAAAAATTACATCATAACGATGCCTCTAGGGTTAGAGAGGTTATATAGCGCACTACTCTAAACCCTAGGGTCATAATCGTAAATAACTACAAATAAATAAATATGCTGAATACGAATTCTGAATAGGTTTTGTGGGTGTTGCCCCTAAACCCCCACCAGGGCCGTACTTGGTTGTTCGAAGCGCCAACAAACAGATTCAAGGCATTTCAACATAAACCATATACATCTAATGTATATTAAATAAAAGTTAATCAATCAGGAAAATTTACCTCAAATACTTAAAAAGCAAAAGCTAAATATTACAAATGCAAAGAGTCTTCGGTTCAAATAAGCAAACTGGGTCATGAACCGTCCGGTCGAAGTCCGCGTCTCCACTGATCATGTACCAAACTTCCTTGCGATCGTCTACACGAAAGACTAAATGCTTTACTCAATCGTTTTACCTATGCTTCTAGAGCTAAACAATCGTTTAGCAATGATCGTGTACCTTTTTCTATGCGATGAAGCACGAGGTACGCAATCTTACAGCACGCGATGTACAATGCAAACCTTCAACGATTGTCTAAACGACAACGATGCGGTGAAGCAAAATTGTCTAAATGATCACTGAGTGAGCACCTAAGTATCGTATACCGCGTGATCATGTAGTTAGTGACTATGTGATGAGGCATGCTAACTACACGATCGTTTAGTGCACATATCTTTTATTAAACGATGAGCATCATATGTTCCCATTCGATCGTTTACCTTCAACGTCTACACGATTGGGCAACCAACGCTACGCAATAGAGCAAACACTTTACCCCATCATTTAGCATTAGCTAAATGATTGTTTAATAAATACTACACAATCGCGTAGAAAAATCTACATGATCGTTTGCCAAATCTCAACGATCGTTTACCTGAGGCTACACGACATGACCAACTCTTAGTCTTCTTCTTCGCTCAGAACCACATCTCTATGCTTTGAAACTTCATTACGAATGACTTAACAAACTCAAACACTTTTAATTACATACTCGATTACTTGTTAATTATGCCTAAAACACAGAGGCTCTTACAAATTAACACTGTAATTTAAAGAAAGCTTTAAACAGAGGCAATTAACCATTGAAACACATTTAACAATTAAACGCAAATGCAGAAAACCCACAATGACTATAAAAGAAGTTCAAAATAGAAATGAAATTTGGAATATCAGAAAAACCTGGCTCTGATACTAATTGAAGGAAATCTGACTTGAGGATTTCCATGAGTAGAGGAATGATCGTTTCAAATTCCATTTGAAATTGAACAAACACAATTACAGTCAAGAAACGGAAACTAACCGGTCATGCACAATACGAAATTACAGCATGCTTTACAAAGATCAAGGGAAAGATTATACATACCTTTGAAGACTCATCTTCAAACTCCCTCGATCACCAATGCTCGTTCAATCTCCAAGACTGCAACTCCCAAATGCTCGAACATAGCGACTACAATACAACACGATCAGTCTAAAACGACCACACAAACACCGCGAACACAACAAATGGCCTTCAACACCTCGACCTTAGTCAAGTTGAGTAAGACACCACCACAATGGCCACCTTGGTATTCTCGGTGTGAGAATCCAAAAGTGTGGGCTCTGTGTGGACTTGGTTAGAGGAAGAGATTGGAGGAATAACAATCGTGTAAACGATTGAGCAAGTGGGAGATGACAGAAGTCTATCATATAGATGATGCCCAATCATTTAGAAAAAGCTCCACGATTGTATAGCAAATGCTTCGAGATCGTTTAGCTAATAGCCAACTGAGTGAACTATCATGTAGTGTCACTCCACGATCGTTTAGTCCCTCTTCAACTATCGTTTAGTGAATCCTATTCACCAGATAGCGATTCCATGAGTTTTCTTTTCGAGAATAGAAAATCTTAAAATCTTAATAATATTAAATTTAGGAAAACATTTTTCCTTTTATCTCACGGTTACCATGAAACTACCAATAGTTCGTGAGGCT
Organism: Benincasa hispida; assembly: GCF_027475165.1. Lineage (NCBI taxonomy): Eukaryota > Viridiplantae > Streptophyta > Magnoliopsida > Cucurbitales > Cucurbitaceae > Benincasa > Benincasa hispida. The sequence continues at coordinate 75,930,590 of NC_143486.1, forward strand.
TTAGAAGAAGGGTTGCAGTGCGTTTTAAAGGAGAAAATGAAATGGAGGAGTAAAGGTTGCCGCACCGTGTAGCTGGAGCTGACCGATCGTTTAGATTTTGTTATGCGATCATGTAGAATTTGCTACACGATCGTATAGCATTTGCTCAACGATCGCATAGATAATGCTACGTGATCGTGTGGAGTTTACTACATGGTTGTGTTGTGTTGGCTGCATGATCACATAAGCATTGGCTTGGTAGACGATAGCGCGGTATATGATACTCGATGCATCCTTGCATGCTAAACGATCGTGTAGACTATTATGCTCATCGCATAGTCATTAGTTACACGATCGTGCAGTAAATGATACTTGACTCATCGATGTTTACTAAACGATCATGTAGACTTTCATGCTCATCGCGTAGTCATAAGCTACACGATCGCATATAAACCATCGTCTATATTCAATGCCTTGTTGCTCGATGATCAAGTGTTTGCTACACGATCAGCTGCAAAGGTTCTTTGTGGAGCGGTTCAAGACCCGGTTCACTTGTTTCGAACCGGTGGATTCAAACTTTGTAATAGTTAGCCGTTTAATTTCCTTTTTAGAGAATTTATATCCTAATCCATCAACTTTAGTATTAATATACATGTGATGTATGTTTATATTATATGTCAAAATGTATGTCATGTAGCTTTAAAATACATCATAGGTTATGCATTTATTTTCATGCATCATTTTATATTATAAGTATTATAATATATTTGTATGCATGATTTAAATTACATAAAGCGTGCTCATGCATCATATTATATAAGAGTTATAGTATATGTATGCATGCATTATAGCATGTCCATGCATCATTTATATTATAAGTGTTATAATATAAGGATGAATGATTGTATGGAATGTATGTTATGGAAGTTCATTACTTAGTTATATAAATGTTATATATTAGTAATAAATGAACATTGCATGAAGCATGACACTACTTTAGGTTAATTTATAAATGTTATAAATAACTTATGTATGTCATTCATGTAATGGTTGGTTTTAATTGTTTCAGTTCTTATAATTGTTATAATAAATGAAATTAGAATTAAAATAAATAACCAAGAGCTACATGCAAACTTAGGTAAAATAATTTTTTAAAGCAGTTTTAAAATATGATTGATATAGACCTAAGTTCACAATTTTCTAATGAGATTAGAAATTAGATTAATCTTTTAAATCGATTTAATAAGATTAAATTGATTTTAATAAAAGATTAAATTTGAAGCAAATATATCTATAAGGGACCTTTTGTCTAAGGCGGGTTATTGCTAGGCTGGGGTATTTTAGCTAATGGAAACAGAACACCCCTACCTGGGAACCTACATGGAGAGGTAAATTAGATAGATTTGCTACAAGCATACAATTGTTGATTAATATTTGTTAAAGTGTTTAATGAATGTTAATCGTGTTACCTTTGGGCAGAATTAAACAACCACTTAGTAAAAATAATTATACGTATTTTTCCTAAGTAAATTAAACATTAGGTTATTAAAATACTCAGTGGGAGGAAAAGATATATATGATATGTCATTTTTCTATTCACGTTTCTCCCTTAATATTCACACCGTGAGACTCATGCTTGGCCTTGAGGCGCCCTGGAAGCATCCCCCTTCGGATAGTGTCTGCATGGGTCAATATCAAGGTGGAGTATTTATAGTAAATGGGAGAAAGATGTGTGTTAACATGTCCTACGGTCTCTTACATTGGTTTGCACTGTGAGACCTTCTTGCATGGCGTCGAGGCATCCTGGGAGCGTCCCCCTTCGGATGGTTTGTGTAGTTGTTCAATATCAAGGCCAACTTCAGATATAGATAGGGTCACTTTTAGTTTTTGTCCCAATCAATTTTCACTTCAGTTGGCTCACTGGGGCGGAACTCTAGGATCTAAAATGAAATTTCACACTTACGGAAAATTATTAAGCAAGTTAATGATTTCTTGACCAAATAAATGATGATTGATCATTATAGGAATAAGGGTTATTCTAGTTTAATGATTCTTTGAGAGTATCTCATTTCAATGAAGGGAGAAATTGACTACCCTTCGGCGGCTTTTGTCCTAAATCACTGAAGCGTCATTGCAAAATTAGATGTTAAATGGGGTTCATTTAGATTTCGCTAAAACTGATCGAATTTGTTTTAAAGAGTTTGCTAAAATCTAATGTAGATCAATATGTTTATTTTTTTTTTTGGCAAAATGTCAAATAGTGATTTTCTGTTAGTTGCTTTTTGAAGTTTGACCAGTTTTAATTACATGACGTGGAAAGAATCCGTTAAAACCTTTTTTTGTGGAAATTTTTCATGAATGAGGATTGTCCTCAAGTCCCAACCCCTGGTGTACCACGAAATGTTCGTAATGCATTTGAGGTGTGGATGAAGGCTAATTCAAGGGCCCAAGTTCACATTTTGGCAAACATACTTGATGCGTTGGCCAAAAGGTTTGAGAACATGGTCAATGCACATGAGATCATGGAATCAATGCGAGAATTGTATGAACGAAAGTTCTCACTATTCAAGCAAAATGGGATTGATGACAATAAAACCAGTAGTGTCAGTTCCCAAGATAATCTCCAGTCCACATTGAATGTGAAGGGACTAACAGAGAAAACAATTGTTGCCAACTTTGATGAAGTTCATTGACGAAGATTGTCCTCTAAAATGAAACTTGGAGTTTATGATATGGATTCTGAAACTGATCCCTGAAAGTGTTAAAAAACATGCAGTGAAAGTATCAAGGATCCATAAGTATTCAAATTCACTAATTTTGGCAAAAACTAAAGCATGCTCTTCTAAAAAATGGGTTTTAAGATCATACCTTTGATGAACTCTCCAAGAAAACGTGTGTATAGTAGCAGTCTTCACTTGATATCACCGTGAACCGCCTCAAAGCCTTCCCTACTATCCTCTTGGAGCTTTAGGCAGATTTGTGGGCCCCAAGAACAGCTTGAAGATGTGAAAAACCAAGAAGAGCTCACAATAGTCGATAAGAAGAAGACAGTCTCTTCTCACAAAAATTTTTCTCTAAAAAATTCTGCATTCACTCCTCAAATGACTCCAATCTTCTTTATATATAGTAGATGAACAGGCAAAGAAATGGAGTGCATGGCTTATAGCTTATGCTTGGAGAATCAATGTAGAGAGGATAATGGCCTTTGTGTGAGCATGAAGATGAAGGTAATGGAGAAAATTGAATCTGTGCAACCATGCAAAACCGTTTTTCCATTTTCTTTTTAAAAAAATGATTTTAAAACCCTTTTAATACAAAAATGATTTTCCTTAATTAATTTTAAATATTAATTAATTTAATATCAAATATAAAATTAATTTTTGCACAATAATCATCTTCATATATTTAAATCATATTTAAATATATATTTTCTTATTCTGTTTAATTTGAAAGTTTCAAATTAATTTCTTAAGCTACCCTAAAGCTTATCTATTTACAAACTAGTAGGGGGACCTTGCGAACCAACAGATCATGGGCTCCAACGATTCGAGATTAATCGACTAAACTCATTAGTCCGATCTAACCCCCATTCGTTAACTAATGGGGCACTCCACTATAGCCCATAGTTGAACTCCCTTCACTGTAGATATATTATGTCCACTTAATAACCATAATCAGTAAGTCGATCTGATAACTGGCAGAAATGCCAGTTATTATAAGCCTTTTATTTACAATTATGAGGGCTAATAGGTAAGAAACGCAGTGATAATACTTAGAATTTGTGAAAAATTGAGTTTTGCGTCGATAAGCACCTAAAACCTCACTAACCCAATATTGCCAAAGTGTCTATTTTTGTAGCTATCGCAGGAATTAAACGCATGCGTTTGTAATAAGCAATCACAGACAAACGCATGCGCTGAAGCCAGGCGACTACAAAACATGAACGCAAACGGCAACCCCATGCGTCCAACGCAAGGAAGTTGCAGTAAACGCATGCGTCCAGCGCATGGAAAACACGGTGAACAAATAGAGATTGCGGCCACGGATTGACAACCGTAATAGAAGGTCGCAAGATGGGTAGAACGTGTTGATAACTTCAGCTAAATTCAGCTCGGACGCATACCTTGGGAGTATCAACAAGATAAGGCGATGTGACAATGGCCATACCACGACAAAAGCAGCAATGAGCCATACCTTCATCATTACAGCTGTCGGCATCCAAATTCTATAAATAGCCCTTGAGATCTTCATTTTGAGACATTCGAGCTTCTGCCTCAAGGTAGAAGTTTCTGATCACAAATGAGAGCTTGAAAGAGATTTCCAGTGAGAATTCTTCATCTCCATAACCCAGATCGAGTGACGATCGGAGCATTCACCGGAGATAAAGCTCGAGAGAGACATCTCTACCATTCAACCAGGGCACCTCCGGCAACCGTGAAACATAGTCCTTCATCTCCCTTCTAATCTCTGTATTGTATTACATTTTGGCTTGAGATATTAAGATATTTTGTGATCAATGCAAATCTTACTTCCTTCATTCACGTTTTCTTCATCATCATCATCATCTCTATCATAGTTTATCTTCAGTGTTTATTTATCAAAGTCAATCGCATGCTTAATCGTGTAGCCTAGAGATAGGATGCATGTAGTAACCCACTGAGAGGTATGCATTGTACAAGTATGAGTGAGTCAATCCTCTTGCTTGGTGAAAGGCTGTGGCAACGTCTGCTATGGGATGTTGCATTGCTTTATACGTTAAATAGCTATATCTAACTGTCTAAGAAGGTAAGAGATGGAACACACTAAGCAAGGTTCATATTGTTCCTAGAGATAGGCTCAATCTTATGCTCGACGCAACTATGCACTATAGAGATATAGTCATGGGCTGATCACCGAGAGGTGTGATGCATTAGTGAAAGGAGCTGGGATTACAAGGACGATTTAAGATAATAAACATTATTATGCGTTATTGGTTGTTGTGTCTCTACTTATTCTCATTTCAAGTATTCTATTGCTCAATCTGTTTAGTTAGGAGTAGGAGTAGTGTGTAAAACATTTAAACCTTCTTTGCTTTATTTTTATTCTTACTCATCGCCTTAAACACATCACCTCACAAATATTATTAGGTGATAAGTCCCCATGTTCGACCTCAGATAACCTGAGAAACATGCGTTTGTGTTATACTTAGTGCAAGCGTAAGAAAACTTGTGATCATTGCATCCTAAGATTAACGCATCATCATTCTGATGCATGACCTCAGACGCATGTGAGCAAATGCATCGGTTATGTCTAACACATGATTTCATGTTCAAACCCATCCATCCTTAAATGATAAAAATACAAATAAAAACAAAACGCGTCCATAAATTATCCCAACACGATCCTTCACAGGTTGTTCATAATCACAGCTAGGTAAAAAATACCGTTTTACCCGTGTGACTACATCTTGTTCCTTAAGTTCCTACTGATCCTCTAATGAACAATTCTGATTCCTTTCTCTATCATGAGAAGGCAGGGCCCCGTTTGTTAAAGACCTGGAGTCAGTACTTAAGAGAACAACCTATCTGCTAAACCTAAATAGGTCAGGAGTAAATTCCATCTTGTAAGGCTATGTCCTTACTATTCATCTGGTCTTATCCCAAAAATTGTAAGCTTAATGAGCAATGCTGTCGGACTACTCTCACCGTTTGCAGATCAAAGGATAATCTCGAACAAGCAGGAGTTCATATCTAGCTCAAGACTAAGATCGAGTTAACCTAGGTTATATAATAAATGAACTAGTAAGTTTTAACAGTAAACGGTCGTTATAAAGAAAAGTGACTATTTTTGTGGTCCAGTCTAATTGCATTGGATGCCTCCACTTTCATGTCTCAACATGAACGATTTGTGGATCACATCGTTTGTAGCACTTTACAACTTCTTGTAACAACTACAGAGTGGGCCACATTCAATAGTGTTACAAGGATGAGATACTCAATTTACTCCATATACTTATTAGACCATTTAGACTATATACTGTTAACTTGATCCTGTTTATGTCACTACATAAACTTACAACATTCAGACTATAGCCAAGGATACGTTAATTGAATTTTCATAATAAGATACAAAATCAACAAGTCATTATTCTTGATAAAATAGAATGTTTAACACGAACTGCAAGTTCTAGGACATTTCCAACAATCCCACTACTATCCCGAAAAGGAAGAACTCTGAAGATGATAATTATGATTTATTTGTCTTGGAGATTTTCTTAGTAGAGAATGATGATTCTGCCTGGATAATTGATTCAATGGCTACTAACCACGTATGTTGTTCCTATCAAGGATTTAGTTCCTAGAAACAGTTGGAAGTTGGAGAGATGACTCTTAGAGTCGGTACTGGTGAGGTTATTTCAGCTACTGCTGTAGGTAGGGTTAAGTTATTTTTGGACAAGAAACGATATCTATTATTGGATAACGTATATGTAGTTCCTCATATCAAGAGGAACCTAATTTCTATTTCTTGTCTGATTGAACAAAATTATTCAATTTCATTCTCTTCGAATAAAGTTTTTACTTTTAAGAATGGATTGGACATAGGTTTTGGTTCAATAGAAAATAACTTGTATGTACTTAGGTCGTTAGTCATAAAAGCTAGGTTCAATACTGAAATGTTCAAAACAACAACTGTAAAAAGACTGATAATTTCTCGTAAAGAAAATGCCCATCTTTGGCATCTAAGGTTGGGTCACATAAATCTTTGAGAAGTTGATAAAAATTGGATTTCTAAATGGTTTAGAAAACTATTTACCAGTATGTGAATCATGCCTTGAAGATAAGATGACCAAACGACCTTTTACTGGAAAAGGTTATAGAGCCAAGGAAACCTTGAAGCTTATACATTCAGACCTCTATGGTCTGTTGAATGTAAAAGCACGAGGTGGGTATGAATATTTCATCTCTTTCTTAGATGATTATTCTAGATTTGGGTATTTATACCTAATACAACATAAGTTTGAAGCTCTTGAAAAGTTCAAGGAGTATAAGACTAAAGTTGAAAACTTCTTAGGTAAGAAGATAAAAACATAACGATCTAATCATGGTGAAGAGTATATGGACTTAGAATTCCAGAACTATATGATAGAACATGGAATCACACCCCAACTCTTGGTCCTAGGTACACCTTAGTAGAATGGCATATTTGAAAGGAGAAACAGAACCCTGTTGGACATGGTTCGATCTATGATGAGTTATAATCATCTTTCAGACTCAATTTGGGGATTTGCAGTGGATACTACAGATTATATTTTGAATAATGTTCTCTCAAAGAGTATTTCTGAAACACCTTTTGAGCTACAGAGAGGCCGTAAAGGTAGTTTACGCCACTTCAGCCTTTGGGGATGTCCGCCAACGTGCTTATGGCAAACCTTAAAAAGTTGGAACCGCGTTTGAATGTATGCCTCTTTGTAGGCTACCCCAAAGAGACGAGGGGTGGATGTTTCTATGATCTAAGTGAGAATAGGGTATTTGTATCGACGAATGTTATCTTCTTGAAGGAACACCACATCAGGGATCATAAACAATGGAGTAAGCTTGTTTTAAAGGAGATTTTTAATGAGACTACTGAGAGTTCAACTAGAGTTTTTGAACAGACTGATAGATCAACAAGAGTTGTTGATGTTGGTTCATCTAGTCAACCATTTCAAGAGTTGAGACTGCCTTGACATAGTGGGAGTGTTGCAAACCCACCAGAATGCTACATGGGTTTAACTAAAGCCCAAAACATCATGTCTGATGATGGAGTTGAGGATCTAGTGTCTTTTAAGCAAGAAATGGAGGATGCTGACAAAGATGAGTGGATTAAAGCCATGAATAAGAAAATGGAGTCTATGTACTTCAATTTCGTCTAGAAACTTACGGATCAACCTAATGGGGTAGAACCTATAGGGTGTAAGTGGATCTACAAGAGAAAATGAGGTGTAGACCTTTAAGGCTAGACTCGTGGCAAAGGGTTATATCCAGGTTGAGGGAGTGGACTATGAGGAAACTTTCTCACATGTTGTCATGTTGAAGTCTATCAAGGTTCTCCTATCCATAGCCACATATTATGATTATGAGATATGGAAAATGGACGTCAAGACTGCCTTTCTGAATGGTAATTTTGAAGAGGCCATTTACATGGCTCAATAAGAGAGATTCATTATTCTAGATCAAGAGCAAAAGGTTTGCAATCTTAATAGGTCCATTTATGGGCTGAAACAAGCATCTAGATCTTGAAACATTTGATAGTACGATCAAATCATTTGGCTTTACTCAGAATGTTGAAGAGCCCTGTGTTTACAAGAAAATCATCAATAGTTCAGTAGCTTTCCTAGTGCTGTATGTGGATCATATGCTGCTCATTGGGAACAATGTAGGTTTTCTGACTGACATTAAGAAGTGGCTGGCCACCCAATTCCAAATGAAAGATTTGGGGGAGGCATAGTTTGTTCTAGGGATTCAGATCATTCGGGATCGTAAGAACAAAAGGTTGACCTTGTCTCAGGCATCGTACAAGATGTTGATTAGGTAATCGATGCAAAATTCCAAGAGGGGTTTATTACTGATAACGGGCAGAAATGCACGTTATCATAGTGCTAAATTCTTAAGCAATGCTGGCTTGCGTTGATAAAATATGTTAAATTGCATCCAAAAAGCATTAAGTTTATTATATTGCAGTCGCATGTGTTCATCGCATAGGAACAGTTGATTTTTGTATTTTTATGCAGAAAATGCGTTGACACAAGGTGGAAATTGCAATCATAGGAAATCATTGGGCGAGCGCAACATTACCGCAAGGCGTTGCGGTGATTGTGTTCGCAAACATTTACCCAAGAAGGATTACCACAACTTGGTCGGCACAACATGGTGGGCACATCTGGGTGAAAGGCTTAATTAATCACAATGGGACAGAAAGCTAATGACAGTCGAATCCGAATTAAGTTGACAGCCGCTAACAAACAAGTACATTCAGCTTTTCGGTGACAAATATTTGGCGCATCAGTCAGGAATTAAAGTTGTCCCATCTGCACAATCATGAGAGAGAAGCCGCCTTTCACCCTAGCAGTTCTATAAATACCAAATGCATCCTTCAGAAAAGGGGTTCAACAGTCTTTTTTAGTTCACCATTTTGTTCATAGTTTAGCCTTGTTCTTAGATTTTCTTTCCTTTTACGGCGGACATTAGAGAAGAAGGTTGTGCCAATAGATCATTTCGGTTAGCTTGGGAGAGCGCCGGAAGCTGCCAGAATAGAGATAGGGCCGATGCCTGCGAAATTAGGAATATCTTTGGAACCGAATAGAGACTGACAGTGTAAAAGCCTCGGTCAGCAAGGAATTGCTACCATGCTCTCTAACTTTATCTTCCATTGTTATTTTGTACTCAAACTCATTTATAAAAATGAAATTTCATTCTCTATATCTGTTCACTCTCTGTTATTTACGCACGAGTAGCTAAATCTGTTGAATGGGTTGAAAAGCATTTAGCTAGCACAATTGGGAATCTTCATTCTATGCGATTATCTTGTATTATGTATGCTTCATTCGTCCATTAGAGATACTCGAGAAGGTAGTCTATGGACAGGATCTATGCTTGGGAAAGTCGGTTTAGAATCTAGGCTCGGGAGAGTCAGATTAGAACGCATAATCAAAGAGATAAGAGCTTAGGAATAAGCACTATTTGTTATTAACGCATCGCATGCATCCTAGAGATAGGATATGATTATGTGCAATCACCTTGCCTTTATGCATCTTGCATCATCGCATAGGACAAGAGTAGAGACTTAGGAATAAGCTCTATAGACATTTTTGCATTCAACACATGGATGTAGCATGATCGCATAGTCTGACGCATTCCCAGGTAACGATAGCTGAAGACCTTCTCAACCCGTTCATCCGCATACTCAGTGCATCTATCACATAATCCGACTTTTTCTTAAGTCCGCTGCATTTATTTATTTTTCATCACCGCAAACAACAACCTCAACAATTATTGATTTATTTGGTTACCACAAAGTTTTCATAAAAATTACCACCGCAACCTGTTTTCACAAGTCCCTAAGTTCGACCCTGAACTTACTAGGAAACTCAGTGGAATTTACACTTGGATTCTGCTGAGGAAACTTGAATGCTCAACGCAATTTCATCATCATATATCATCCATAATTTCACTTCATAAAATAACACATCAATTACCCTTCAGGCATGGAATTATTTTGTCTAAGTAGCAATGTTCTAAGACACCTCAAGAGGTTGAGGAAATGAGACGAATTCCCTATGCATCGGCTGTTGGTAGCCTCATGTATGCAATGTTATGTACTGGACCTAACATTTGCTATACGGTAGTGATTGTCAGTCGATATCAGTCCAATCCAGGATTAGATCATTGAACGGTTGTCAAAACGATCCTCAAGTATCTTGAAGAATGAGGGACGATATGCTCGTGTATGGAGATAAGTATTTGATCCTTATAGTTTACACAGACTCTAACATTTAGACTGATAGAAATTCTCGGAAATCGACATCAGGGTCAGTGTTCATGCTAAATGGAGGAGTTATAGTTTGGTGAAGTATCAAGCAGGGATGCATCACAGACTCCACCATGAAAGTCGGATACGTAGCCGCTTGTGAAGCTATTAAAGAGGTTGTTTGACTTAGGAAGTTCCTTACTAATTTGGAAGTTGTTATAAATATGTCTTTGCCGATCACACTCTATTGTGATAATAGCGGAGCTATGGAAAATTCTAAGGAACCTCAGAGTCACAAAAAGGGCAAGCATATAGAACGAAAATATCATTTGATCAGAGAGATTGTGCATTGCATTGATGTTATAATCACGAAGATCGTGTCGGAGCACAACGTTGCTGATCCATTTACAAAGGCCCTCATGATTAAAGTGTTTGAGGGTCATCTGGAAAGTCTGGGTCTACGAGACATGCGCCACCTTGTCTAAGGCAAGTGGGAGATGATACTGGGGTGTAGAGTATGCCTAGTTTATGGTATATTGTACTATTTCTATGTATTGTATATTAGTCTCCTGAGGTATTAGGACAAGTGGGAGATTATTGGGATTGGTGTCCTAATTCTCCCAGTGGTCTTGTAGTTTGTAAACATTTTGTACATATATTTTTATTAATAAAATAAGTGTTATTTTATAAGCATTTACTCAAATCCAATGAACTACGATCCATGGTTATTCCATGTAACTTAAGCATGTATGTGAGACATACAAGTTCGTCATGCTTTAAGTAATAACCTAAATGGTCTGTAGTAGATAGGTAAAGGAGGGATACCATATCCTGTTGGCACTACGGATATGCCCCACTTTGTTGATGATAAAGGTGTTGTAAAGTGCTATAAATGGTCTGATCCTGACGATTCATGTGGAGACATGCGAGCAGGGGTATCCTATACAAAGAGTTTGTATAAGACCGGACCACGAGATGTTTAGTATCTTTATGTAATGCCCTGAATAATTGAGACTTACATTTCACCTAGATGACCATAGGTGATATGACCTTAATCCTGAGTGAGTTAGTAATTCCTACCTATGAGGGTGGTCCTTTGATTTGTATCGGTGAGAGTGGTCAGATTGCCAACTCAATAAGCCTACCATTTTGAGGATTCGTCTGATTGGGGAGCTGGGAACTCAGCTACACAAGACGAAATTCACTCATTCCTCGATGCAGGGGTAAGTAGATAAATTACTCCCTTAAGGGCTGATTCCGGGTCTTGAACATAGTGGCCACACCCTCTCCTGGCCCGAGAGGAATTAGCTATAGTACGACTATGACTTATTATTCATTAGAGGAATCAGTGGTACTTAAGGAGTTAGATGTAACTACACGGCGCAAAACGGTGAATTGGCCTAGTTGTACTAACGAGCAATTTGTGAAGGGTCATCGCACTGTTAATTAGTCATATGGACACAGAAATATATCTGTAGTGTGAAGAGTGCAGCTGTCGGTCTTTAGTGGAGTGACCAATAGTTAACGGATGGTGGATCTTGTGATTAAAGAGTTTAATAAGTAAAGGATCTCATACCGAGAGTTCCATGAGCGTGTTCAGATCGCTTCGATCTCACCGTGACCAAAATACAAATGATATACATTCAACACATACAATTATGCAAATAAATCTAATTATCGGCGTGCTCAGAACAAGATAATTAACAGGGAAAGGGTTCCATACCAGTTGAAGACTATCTTCGAACTTCAGAACACCAACGCAGCGAATCCCTCCAACAAATCTATCAACACCCGGCGGGAACGTCGACTGTAGCAGTACGATCAACATAAACACGAACGCCACAACGGGGATGACACCACCACTAATGAGCCCCAGGTATTCTCAGAGGGAAAACCCAATGGGTGGGCTTTGGTGAATTTGGTAGAGGACGGAGGACAAACGAGTCGTGTAGGCGATAAGCAAGTGGGAGAGAAAACAGTGCTATCGTATAGCAGAAGTGCTTATCGCATAGAAGAGCTACATGATCGTGTATGAAAAGCTGAACGATCATTTAGGAAAAACGTATACGATCGTTTAGATAAATCGTGAGGTAGAAGATTGTTTAGATGGAGAAGCAACTATTGTATAGGCTCTCGGGCGATCGTTTCATGAATTCTTTTGGGCGGTCGAAGAAATATTGAATATGTGATTCAAAATGAAAACTCTTTTCATTTTTAACCCATCGATTACTATAACCAACGCTGCCCACTACCCATGTCCGAACGTAGAATAAATGGATTAATTATCATATAATTAATCAATCAATTAATTAATAAATATAATCATATTATATTTATATCCTATAGTTTGATATCACATATCTGCTATAGTATTTTCTCCTCTACTTGCTATAAATCATATTTACATCTATTTTCCTCCAAAATAATGCATCTCATACATTTAGCTAATTATATCATATATAATTAACCAGTCCAATTATATCATATATAATTGAACTTCCTCTTGTTAATTTGAACATTTCAAATTAACCCAAACAGTGGTTCTCAACTTTATCCAAGCTACCCAGGGGACCTAATGGACCTGTGGCTCGAAGCTCGAATGGTACATGAATAGCTGACTAACTCTTTAGCCACGAGATCTACCATCTGTTAACTGTCAGTGATTCCACTAAAGACTAACAACTGAACTCTACTTACCACATATATATTTTCGTATCCATCGGATATAACCAATCATGAGTACAATGACCTTTCACAGATGCTCGTAAGTACAACTAGGCCAATTTACTATTTTGCCCCTATAGTTACATCTCACTCCTTAAGTACCACTGATTCCTCTAATGAACAATACAACATAGTCTAACTATATGTGAACACCTCTCGGGCCAGGAGAAGGTGTGTGGCGCCACATCGTTCAAGCCTCATAAACAACCCTTAAGGGAGCCATCTATCTATTTACCCTTGCCTCGGGGAAGGAGTGAATTCCATCTTGTGTAGCTGAGTTCCCAGCTCTCAAATCAGACGAATTCCCAAAATGGTAGGTTTGAATAGGCGACCTGGCCACTCGCACCCATACAAATCAAAGGACTGTCTTCAATGGCAGGAGTTCCCAACTCACTCAGGAATGAGGTCATGTTACCTATGGTCATCTTAGTGAAGTGAAGTCTCTCTCATGAATGGTGTTATATGACGAGATGTTAACACTTTGTGGTCAGGTATTATATAAACTCCTTGTATAGGACGCCCCCACTCGCATGTCTCTAACACAAATGATCAGGATAAGACCATCTGTGACAAGTCACAACACTTGTGACCATTCCACAAAGCGGGCCGCGTCCGTAGCGTTACCAGGATAAGGTTTCCCTCCTTTATCCATTTACTACAGACCATTTTGGTTATCACTCAAGACATGATCCATTTGTATGTCACCACATACATGTTTGAGTCACATCTAGATAACCAGGGATTTTATATTTATTGGTTTATGGTAAAGCAAATAAAATAATTAAGTGAGCAAAATACAAGATGTGAAGTTAATATCATATATTAACAACACAAGCGTTCGTACATACTGTTTACAAACTACAGGACACGAGACTTTAGGGCATCAACCCCAACAATAAGATATTCACGTACCATTGGAGCTTCAAGCTATAGGTCCATGAGGTCCCCTTGATAGCTCAATAGGCTCAAGTTGAGAATTAGATTTTGGGTTAATTTGAAGTGTTCAAATTAACAAGAGGAAATTCAATTATATGTGATATAATTGAGATGATGTATTAGATACATTAATTGGAGGAATTAATATAAATATGATTTATATTAAATATCATAAAATAGAAAAAGAACTATGGTTTATATGTTTCATATGATGAAATATTAAAACTATAGGTTATAAATATAATATGATAAGTTGGTTATTATATTTATTTATAACATATTAATTATATGATAATTAATTATTATTTTTCTCTAATAACTGAATTGAGTGGGAGGTTATTGGAAGTTTTATGATAACAATGAGATAAAAAGGAAAATGATTTTCCAAAATTAGGATGATGATTCATTCAGATAAATGATACTTTATAAAGTATAATGTATATTGGTTATACTCAATAAGGACTAATGAGAATCAAAGTAATGTTGGTTTAATTTGAATTGTTCCAATTAATTAAAGGGAATTAATTGTATAAGATACAATTGAACAATGTATAATGATACATTATAAAGTATAATGTATGTTGATACATTATATTAAATTGATGAGAGAAATAAATATTTGAATATGATTCAAATACTAATTATATGAATATGATTCATATAGAACTATATGTTAAAACTAATGTGAATATGATTCATATTAAATTTATATAGTTTTATGAGATAAATGAATATATGAATACGATTCAAATATTAATTATATGAATATGATTCATATAAATTATATGTTAGAATAATATGAATATGATTCATATTAAATCTATATAGTTTGATAAGAGAGGTTGTTATTTGAATATGATTCAGATATTAATTTCTATGAATGTGATTTATATAAAAACTCTAGGTTATATTATATGTGATATAATATAAACTATAGGTTATAATGTTATATATGATATAACATATAGTTTAATATTTATATATATATTAAGCTAGTTTATATATATATATATATATATATATATATATATATATATATATATATTCAAATGATTAGAACTTGAATTTTGAAATTAAGAGGAGAGGGAGTTATAACTCCCTCAACCCTCTCAACCTCTCAAAAAACATGAAAAAAAAAAACAGAAGAGTGAGAAAGTGGTTCTCAACTTCTTCTTCCTCTTTTGGTCTCTTTATGATCTCTCAATCCCTTCTTATTCTCCTTCCACCAAAATTGAGTGCAAGCCCACACAACTCTACAGGATTCTTGTCTCTGAGAATAACGGGGAAGACCACATGGTGATGGTTTACTAGGTTGCTGTGATTGTGAGATTGGGAAGGAAATTGTTCGTGATATTACCATAGATCGGAGAAGGAAGCGAAAAGATTGATATCTTCAAGGGTGAGTTCTTTTTTCCCTCTCTAATTTACTATAAAAAGCATGCTAATAGTATATTTTGTTTATCGTTGTTTACATCTCCTTTGTTATCTCTGGTTCTGTAAAATTGAAAATAGAGACACGTTTACTGCTCTCTCTCCACTTCGTGTTTTCAAAAACCTCCAATTGGAACCAGAGCACCGTTTGAGTCTTTAATTTTCATTTTCAAACCTTAAAATAAGAGATTATGATGGGAGTTTAGATCAACATTATGATGTGTGTTATGGAATTTTGGAATTTGGATATTTACGAAATTGACATTAGATTTATTGCTTTCACGAATTGAATTGTATGGAGAAAATCGATTTTTTTGGTCATTTTTAATTGCTATTGAGTTTTTAATATAGTTCGTGTCATTGAAAATTGGAGCAAGAATACAGCAAAAGGATGGAAATAGGCTACTATGTTAGAGCATAATGGGTAGCATAATTACGCTACCCTTTACGCTGGAACACAGAGGGCTTAGCGTTATTAAGCTGCCCCGAGCACAGCGTTACACTGAAGCTAATGTTATCCCAGCATAACTACGCTCTCGGCAATGTAACGTTACGCTATGACAACATCAAAGCCAGCGCAACGATGCTATCGAGAGCGTCATTACGCGTCGGAGATCCCATGCACACGCGCATCGAACAATTATAGTGGCTTCAAGTCCCATTCAGAGCAGTTTGAAGTAGTTTTCTTCTTATTTTGTATTATTTAATTATTAATTGTAATCATTATTTAATTTATATTTTTTATTAATTAAGTTAATATAAGTGTTATATTAATTTAATTAATGTTTTAGGATGCCAATTTTGGTCTAATATTGATATTTTATTTAATTATACATGGGATGTATGGTTTTATAATTTATGACATATTGTATGTCATATAGTAAAAATTTCACCTTAGGATAAACATTATTTATTTATCATATTTAATATAAATGTTATATTATATAGTTGTATGAATTATTAGCATGCTCACGTATTTATTAATATAAGAGTTATATTATAAAGGCATGTTTCATATAGTTTCATTCATAATTATATAAGAGTTATATTATTAATGAAAAGCATGATCATGCATCATTATATAATAGTTATATGATATGATAGTATGCATAAATAACATTTCCATGCATCATTTTATATTATAAATGTTATAATATATAGTTTAGATGAATGGATGTGTGTTATTTAATTTTCATTACCTTGTTATATAAATGTTATGTATGTAGTAATGAAAATGGAGATCCATGAAGCATGACACCACTTTAGAAAATATAATTATTATATTTTAAAAGTATGTCATTAGATGTATGTATAGGTTTTAGTTGTTTCATTAAACTCTATAAGTGTTATAAGTTAATGAAATTACATTTAAATCTGCAATCAAGAGTTGCATGCAAACATAGGTTAAAATTAATTTTAAACGGTTTAAAATTGATTTCACCAAGACCTATGTTAAAAATATTTCACATGAGATTATAAATAAGAATATCTTTTATTTCCTTTTAATAGGATTAATTTGAAAACAATAAAAAACTAAATTTATAACATAATTGTCTATAAGGGACCTTTGTATAAGGAAGGTTCCGTCTAAGATTGGGGTATTTATCTTGACGAAAACGAAATACCCCTACCTGAAAATCGACTTCGGAGGTGAATTAGACAATAATATTATAAGCATGCAATAAATGATAAGGTTTATTAAAGTTTTTAATAAAGAAGAATCATATATTGTTAAACTATCCAATATAAGAGTCATATTGGGCCAATTTAACAATCCACTTAAATAAATTTATTAGCCTAATTTACCTAAGTAGTGAACCCTCATTTGTAAAACAACTCAGTGGGAGAAAAATGATGTATACGATACTTGAATTTCCTTTTCACGATTCTCCATAAATATTTCACATCATGAGATCTATGCTTAGCCTCGAGACACCTTTGTTTGTATCCACTTATGGATTGTGCTTGCATAGGTCAATACCAAGGTTGCTTGCTACAGATGGTCTGATCCTGATCATTCAGGTGGAGACGTACGAGCGGGGGCGTCCTATACAAAGAATTTGTATAAGACCTAACCACGAAGTCATATAACGTCGTTCATGAAAGAAACTTCACTTCATTAGGATCACCATATGTAACATGACCACAATCCTGAATGAATTGGGAACTTCTGCCTTTAAGGGCAGTTCTTTGATTTGCTTAGGTGCGAGTGGCCAGGTCGCTAACTCAAACCTATCACTTTGGAGATTCATCTGATTTGGGAATTGGGAACTCAGCTACACAAGAATAAAATTCACTCCTTCCCCGAAGAAGGAGTAAGTGGATAGATTACTCCCTTAAGGGCTGATCTCGAGGCTTGCATGATGGTGCCACACACCTTCTCATGGCCTAAGAGATATCCATACATAGTAGGACTATGTTGTATTGTTCACTAGAGGGATCAGTGGTACTTAAAGAGTTAGATGTAACTACAAGGGTAAAACGGTAAATTGGTTCAGTTGTACTTATGAGCATTTGTGAAGGGTTATCATACTATTGATTGGTTATATCTAATGGACACAAAAATATATTTGTGGTAAAGAAAGTTCAACTGTCGGTCTTTAGTGGAATGCCTAGCAGTTAACGGATGGTGAATCTCGTGGCTAAAGAGTTTAGAAAGCTATTCACGTACTGTTGGAGCTTCAAGCCATAGGTTCATAAGGTCTTCTTGGTAGCTCAATGGAGTCATGTTGAGAATCAGTTTTTAGGTCAGTTTGAATTGTTTAAATTGACAATAGGGAGTTCGATTATATATGATATAATTGATCTGGTTAATTATATATGATATGATTGACTTTATGTATGAGATACATTAATTGGAGGAAAATGGATATAAATATGATTTATATCTAGTGGAGGAGAAAACATTATGGTTTATATGTGATATTAAAATATAAGTTAATGAATATAATATGATTATATTTATTATTTAATTTTAGACAATTATGGGATAATTGGGCCGCCGTTTTTTCCGTAATCGTGTGTTAGTGAGAAGTTTGATTCAGTTTTCGTAACTAAAGAATAAAATGAAAATTGTTTTCATTTTGCAAAAGATCACGTAATTCGCTCACGAATAGTGTGTACAACTCATCGCTTAGCTAACCGAGAGACTATACGATAGCTCAAAGTTGCTTCACGATCGAATACACA